>NC_056736.1:194915471-194940471 GCF_019279795.1 Protopterus annectens | reverse complement strand
ATATGTATTTCATAGTCTAAACAGCTATATAACATGGCATATACCACTGTAATAGTACACAAATAAAGCTTTCCCATGTATGCAAACCTGTGTGTGGTGTTATATACGTTACAAAGACATGCATCTGGAGCATTTCTCTCTGGGCCTCCGCTGAAAATAGGCTTCGTTCCAAGTCAAACTTTCCCAGTTAACAAATGTTAAATAAATAAATAAACATAAATAAATATTCTTTGACCTCTCTGTGGGTATATGTTGCAGACAACAATTGCCATTTGTATGGGTGTCTCATACAGTGTCCTGTTGATAAGGTAGAAACTGTAGGCATAGTGGCTGTTCCATATTGTGTGCACCCTCTACATATGTATTTTCCTATACATATCTCTTGTATGTATGAGTAGTTACATATATATTTATATATATATATATATATATATATATATATATATATATATATATATTATATATATATATATATATATATATATATATATATATATATATCTGCATATATGTGTCTGTATATGTATCTTAGGAATGTTGATTGCTTCCACATTGTACATTCCCTATGGTAGCCAGACTGTACTGCATGATATGTTACTGATACCAGCCTGACATCAAACAGGTGGGATAGAGTACTGTTAACATCTTGTGCCCATGTTGTGTCAGGTCTTGGTTATGGGATTTGCAACAGCTGATATTGTATTGCAGGGCAGATGTGTTTGTCTGTGGAGGGTATATCTATACGTACTAGACATATGTTGCTTGGGCCCCCTCACCCATATATATAGACACATATATATGTAGACATATATATCTATAGATGCATGCATATATATCTATATAGGTATATATATATATATATATATATATATATATATATATATATATATATAGATATATATATATATATATATATATATATATATATATATATATATATATATACTGCAGTGGTGGTGCTGCGGTAGCATTGTCACCTCACAGTAAGACGATGTCCTGTTCATTTCTCAGCTAGAGCGTCTTCTGTGTGGAGACATGCGTGAATGGGCGTACCTTCGTTGAAGGCTGTGTTCAGGGCTGGCAACTCGGCACGTAAAAATCTACTGCCAATCATTAGCGGACCAGAGTTCTGCTGTGGCGACCCCTAACCGGAAAAAGCCGAAAGAAACAAAAACAACAATATACATATATATATATATATATATATATATATATATATATATATATATATATATACACACATATATATATATATATATATATATATATATATATATATATATATATATATATATATATATATATATATATATATATATACATATATAGATATGTATATATCTATTTAGATATAAATATATATACACACAGACATACATCTACATGTTTAAATACATTTCCTGTACTGTTGAATGACTGTGCTGGATGATATGTTTGTGAAAACAATAGAGCTCTGTATATCGCACATGGTTTAATGATAAATCACTTTGGCTATGGTGTGCAGGCTCCTGGGTTTGTGCCTTGCTGAGGCTGTTTATTTTGTTGCTGTGCAGAACAAGAGCCACTGGATACAGAGTGATTAAGGCACTTTTAAGCAGTTGTCTGTGGGTTTGCATTGAGGTAAGCACTGCTAACTTCTGGTTACACTTTCTTATACTGATTTAGCTTCTGACGTGCTTAACCTGAGTAGGCACTGCTTACCCCCATGCAAACAGGCTTAAACCCACTTACTGCTGCTTATGTGCTTACTCCCACTTAACCCCACAGTAATTTCTTTAAAAGAAAAGAAAAAGGGGTTGATAGGAAAGTGGTGAAAAAACGGGCACAAAGAGGGAAAGACAGTAGGGAAAATAGCCAAGGAAGTGCAGGAAGGGTGTAGGTAAGGTCCATAGCTGCCCAATTTCTTCTACAGCAACAGCTGTGCATATACACTGAATTTGGAGGTAGATTTGGACACTCACACCCCAGGGTGGGGGTGAGGACAACAATAATTTGTTGTGATGTCAATTAGACTGGATTACTTGTGTCCAGTGGACATGTGTGCAAAATGGACAGCTATGTATGGGGTGATTTTTTTTTTGTGGGAACAGATTGCCCTTTTTTTTTTCAGGTGACAGTAGGATGTTGGGGAGGGGTAGTAGGTATATTAGGGGAGGTAGGTTGGGTAGGTTTACAGACAAAGCAAACAAGATTCATACAGGGGTGGTATATGACACATGTGGGGGTAAACACCTTGGACGTGGAGGGGTGTTTGGAAGTTGCAAGCCCAAGAGCCCCCAAATGGAAACAGTGGGACTGAGGTCCCCACCCATGGGCAGTCACCACTGCACCTTCACAGCCTCAAAGGTGGCTCTGCTGGGGGCTGAGTAGGAGGGGCAGGCTCACCCACTAATTGCACCACGTGCCCCTCAAGCTTGCAAAGCTGGTCTCGAATCTCTTTGTCAAGCTCCCTACACACCATGACCCAGACCTGAAGGTGGGTGACAGGTTCCTCTCTGCCCCTGCTCCTAGGGGGGCTGACCCCCAACCCCTGAGGTGGTTCCACCCGAAGGTGGTGCAGGGCCAACAGAGAAGGAAGTCCCAGGCTGGGCCCCAGACGTGCTAGTGCCCAGTGCCATGGCCAGCTGAGGTGGGAAAGGTGGGTCCGCTGGGACCTGCCTTCCCATACGAGCTATGGCATTGCAGTTTTAGGACAGATATCAGTTAGTAATAGTCAACAGCATTCAAGATTAGTTATAACAGCATGCATAGGTATACCCATTAACCCAAGACACCAGATTTACAGCAGTTGCAGGGTGAGCAGAACACATGCATATATGGGACAACAGTGGCCATTAAAGCAGCATGCAGGTTTCATTGATGGCAACAGGCCACCAATATGGGAGTATATTAACATGGCACATGCATAGAACCAAATGTGATTATTTATAAACCAATAGGACATATGTCCCAACAAAAGTTTGGAGTGTACACAAACCCATTTAGGTGCGTAATTAGGTTATTGTTGCACATATGATGGTGGTGAGAGAGAGAGAAAGGTCAATTAACAACTAATATATCCCTGTAGTTTTCACAATTTTCTTAGTCACTGCAGTGATCTGTCCCTTACATGTATTATTACACTACCCAATGGCATTACTTTGTACAATGGTATGTTTGTAGATTAGTATATACATGGACTATGTCTTACGTAAGTCTACACCTCACCTGTTATAGCTGTTGAGAAAATATTGTTAACACTACCTGACAAATTCTACACATACTCCCAGATTCCATGCTTGTAGACAGGTATATGAGTAAACTGCATTGTACCTACAGTCTACACCTCTTACCTGTTATAGCTGTGCAGGGAACTTTGTTAACACTACCTGACAGATACTACACATACTCCTAGATTCCTTGCTTATAGACAAGTATTTGTAAGTGTGTTGTAACTACAGTCTACACCTCTTACCTGTTATAGCTGTGGGGAAAATCCTAGTTAACACTACCTGACAGATTCTACACATGCTCCCAGATTCCATGCTTGTAGACAAGTATATGAGTGAACTGTGTTATAACTACAGTCTGCACTCCTTACCTGTTATAGCTGTGGAGAAATATTTGTTAACACTACCTGACAAATACTACACATACTCCCAGATTCCATGTTGATGTTATACATACCTAACAATCCGTTATTGTACACACTCTGGTTAAGGCTTGACAAGATGCAGGTGTTAATGTGACATATGTTGGAATAGCTGTCATACACTTTGGGTGAGATACTACAATGACAGGTTTAGTTTCATATACATTCTCTTTTTATGTTCAGGTCTGACTATCCATTATATGTCCAATGCTGCCTACATTTCTTGGATCATCACACTAATTTGTCAGGGGAACAGGTTACCAGGCAGCAGATTTGGGCCATTTATCTGGACATGTTGGACAGATCAGAACAGTTGAGGGGTATGACTATGCATACAGCTTACTACCTGAATATTCTGCCACAGTCTGTACAGCTGATGGTTATGATTATGCTTACATCATACTATCTGAACATTCTAGCAAAGTCTGTACAGTTGTTAGGTCTAATTATGCATACAGCATTCTATCTGCACATTCTCACAAACTCTGTACAGTTGTGGGGTATGATTATGCATACAACTTACTACCACTCCCGGGATTCAAACCCCTGCTGTGTGTGGTAAAAATGTTACAGTTGACATCACAGTACACTCTGCTACCAGGGAATTGGTGTGAAGCATTTCAATGGTTTCTGTCTAAGTCTCTCTCAGTTGTTCTATATGACTGACCATTTGGGACTTCCAGCATTGTTATACTGAACTTCCTACACATTTTATCTGCGTTCACCAGTGTGGGTAACACTGCTTAATACAACAGTACTATTTATAGAATGCAACACTACAACAGCATATGAAAGCAGAATGTACACAAGCACTCCAGGGGTTATACTTTTATTCACAAGATATTACACCTTTATATCCACACAACCTATATGACGGTCTTCCTGCCATATTGTCTGGTTTATTCAGTACATCCCATACACAATAGATTTTTATACTAGTACAACACTTTCTAGAACTGTTATATTTATTTCTTATGACAGTACATGCAAGAATATTACTAACCTGCCTTGCGACGCAGCCTTTGCAGCCTAGTGCCATGGGGTTGCTGGTTCACAGCCCACTCATCTGCAGCTGTCAGAGAAATACAGTGATATTTAGCCATTACCTATCCATAGTATACATAAGCTAGGCAGTCATTATCTATGTAGTAGAATGGGTACTTACTCACTGCTGGGGCATCAGCCATCTGCCTTGATTCTTGGATCCACTGCTCCAAGAGATCACACTTCCGCCGCTTCAGGTCAGCATGGTGATACCTGACCTGCTCACTAGTCTGGGGGATACCAGTGGCACTGGTGAGGTCATGGGTGCGACTGTCCCAGGCCTCCACTTTTTACTGAGATCACTGTTACTGGCCCTGCAGTAGTCTCTCCTCATGGTGTTTTACCAGGAGCCATACCATGAATCTGGACTCCTGGGTGCCCCAGCACTGTGCTCTAAATTGAGTGCCTTCCCCAACTACAACCATTCTGCCTACAGTAGGGAGCTATAACCAGTTATGGGAATTATTTGCTCCTGTTGGGTTTAAATATGCCCGATTTCCCTCACCTTCCCATGATTGGATGCTTTTGAAAAGGCTAAGCTATGGTCACACCTGCTTACCTATTGTTGGCATTGCTTAAAGGGGTATACCACTGGGCAGATTGAGTTAGCTGGCCTACACATTGCTTACATCACGTAAGCTGAGCTGTGCAATACTTAAAGTTGCTTAATATTTAATTAGCATTATATTTTCCTTTTGACATTGATTTATTATTTATTACATGTTATATCTGTGTCTGGTATCTGTGATTCATGTGTATGTGCACTGTATTGGGTCCTGGGGACTTCAACCCTTTATTACAATAACACCTCACATCTGGCCTTACTGCAGTACTCCAGTTCACATAGTTATGTTATGTAGCAGGTTATACAACATCACACTGTACATAGATCAATTTCACATGTTCAGCTTGATTTTCCTATGATTTGGATTTGTTTGTTGAAACCTCAATCTTACGTAGTGCTAGGGAGGCTTAGTGGTTAACTACTCTGACTGTAGTGTACAGGGTCCTGGGTTCGAGCCTTACAGAGACTGTTTATTTTGTTTCTGGGCAGAACACGGGCTGTTGGATACAGAGTGATTAAGACACTTTAAAGCATTTGTAAGTGGGTATGCACGTGTTTGCGCGGCGGTAAGCACTGCTAACTTCCGGTTGCAGTTTCTTATACTCAGTTGGCTTCCACATTGCTTAATCTGTGTAGGCGGTGCTTACCCCCATGCAAATGCACTTAAACATGCTTACTAGTTCTTACATATGCTTACTACTGCTTATTTGTGCTTAAACCTGCTTACTAGTGTCTTATTCATTATGACACTGACACTTCACATGTGCATTTCCTGCAGTACTCCAGTTCATAAACATATGGTATTTAGTGGGTTTTGCAACAAAAACATTGGTTATAAAATGCTTTGCCATGTAAAATAGACTGTGCTGCAGTGGGACACGAATCGGGAATGCCTACTTGGTAGATAAATGCTCTGCGCACTACACTCATGCTGTGCTGTTTAATTTACATATATCTTCCTTGTTATCCTCTTTAGCCTTTTAAGCTGCTTTAACCATAGCTAAGCGATGGGCACACCCGTGCACCTATGGTTAGCTGTACTCGTATTTTTAAAAAAATAAATAAAAGGGTTTCTTCATTTAATTTATATGTACTGCTGCTGTTGTACACACGGGAGACTGTTGGTGGGGATATGCGGACAGCTATGAGCGGTCTCTCTCATTTCTAACCACTCTCTGCTGTTCTACATTGCAGGGGTGTGTTTATTCTGAGAGCTCTGCTCTCAAACATGCCCTCTGCACTCATACACACTCTGTGTAAGCCTAGGAGCTCGGGCAGAGTGCCTTATTAATATGCATGGTGCACTGCCATCCTGCTCCTACATGGGCGCTTCCGTGCAGAACTAAGCTAGTCCTGCACGGAAGATTAGTGAATCCGGGGGTGTGTGTATCAAGTAATATTTGTGAATTGTAATGACAGAAGTCCTGAGTGGCCTTTTATGGTTGAGATTTTCTGAAATGGGCAGTTATTGGTTCATCCATTTTGTTTCACTGGTTATTAAAAGAATGTTTAAAACTACAAATATAAAACACATTCTAACAAGTGGTGCTGTATTATACAAGGAATATGACTTATGACAATCAGGAAGCTGAATCAAAAAACATATACATGTATGCTTGGCCCTAAAAATGTGTGCACGGAGTCTGTTTTGAAAACAGCCCAAATGTAAACTTAATTCTCCACTGGCCAGATGCATTTTCTATGAATGTGGGTTTTCATGCCATTTCAATGAATGTGAGTTTCAAGGGGAGAGATGTTTATTGCTCAAGCTTAGTCTGTTTTCATTGTGAGACTGTATTGTTTGTTTAGTAAATGGCTATCTGTGTTGTGATATTTTATTTCAATATCTGCAGTATTGTAGAAGCAAATAAGTGAACAGAATGCATGGTAACTGGTGAGAAATAAGCAAATAATGGAACACCAAAATTGTTGAGGAAGGGGATGCTTCTGGGGGGCATAGAGGAGGTTGCAGCAGGAGGGCGTCTCTGAGGGGGCAGTCTATTACCCTGCATAGGGCCCTATTTGACCATGATCCGGCTCTAGTATTTAAAGCAGAACATACGCATGAAAAGGTTGTTGCAATTTAGCTACATTGCAAGTATCTTTTTCTTCTTATGAATTTAAATAATTTAAGGAAATGACTGGAGTAGCTTTCTTAGGAAGTGACCTACCTGTGGGTGAAGCTCAAATAGGGGTGGTTCATGAGTATGGTGTGGGTGGGGCTTAATGGATGCTGGAGCGCTACTTCACCTAGGGCACCATTTCAGCTAATGCCGGCCTTAAATACAGGCTACCAATTTTTGCTTCTGCCTCCAAGAAAAGCATTGCCATACTCCAAACTACCTCAAAGAGCATCTGCTGATTCATTACAAACTTGCCTATGTATTTCTCCTAGTAAAAGCCGAAAGGCTACCTTTAAAACAAATAGCTAACCTGCTTTTAGGATCCCAGCTCTACAAACTACACCAGCTCAAACTTCATGAAAAAATCCTCCTCATACAATCTGAGACTACTCAGAGGTCACACCAACTCTCATTACCCCAGAACCAAATTCCTCAGCACTGCAAATGCTTTCTCTTCTCAGGCACCTACTCTCTGTCAAGCTCTCCCTACTGACATTAAAGAAATCCCCACTTATTTCAATTCAGATTGTAACTCAAAAAGCACTTTTTCATTCAAGCCAAATGCTCTTGTTCAACATAGGACATATCACCTAACCTTTCCAAGTCTCTTCTCCTCTCTCAAGATTCACTGAAGATTGACCCACCTTAGAAAGTAATATATATACATACATATATATATATATATATATATATATATATATATATATATATATATATAAATATATATATATATATATATATATATATATATATATATATATACATTATGCTCTGTTGATTGTACATTACACTATGTTTGCTCACTGAAATGTATATAAATAGTTATTTTTATGTAATTAATCTGAAATATTCTATTATTGCTTACATTTCTGTATTTTTTGTTTGCACAATGTTTTGTTTTTTATCTGGGCAGAGCCTGAAATTTGTCAATATGATGAGTGCACTACCCTGTCAACAAATATAAATAAATAAATAACTATGTGTCTTCTGCATTAGAGTTCAATATGTTCTGCATCTGCATGTTCACAGGCTATATAGCTAAAATGTATGAAGAAAATTATGTATTATATGGAAATGTAATACACAGATGTAAGCATCTTAATCTATATGCGCCATGTTACCATTATATCGAGGCAAAAATGTATACTTTTATATAACACATTTTGTGATAAACTCCTTCAAAGTGAGAACCTGTGAAAATAAATTGGATTTCCCAAGTTTAAAACAAGTCTGAAATACACATATGTTTCAGAGCTTCCAGAGGACATTGAGCAGAAAAGAAAGTCAGAGAAAATAAAAAAAATACATACCTGGGCAGGTAATATTGAAATCGACACATAACTGAAGAAACCAGTGCTCTGTGAGGATCTACAGACCTGAATACTGAAGTAGAAATTATGAATTTATGAACATACATGAAGTCATATCTCCACCACTTCAAATAACAGTGCGAGATGTCACTGCACAAAAACAAGAGATAGATTCATAGGTGAATACTAGACTATCAGTCTATGACATGACTATCCAATAACCAGAGGTCAGAACCAAACCTTGCACCTTCTATCTGTGGGGTTAAGACTTTAAGCATTTTGCCAGCCCTCCCCTCAATAAGATTCTTCTTCTATGGTCTTCAGTTCACCCCTCATCAACGATTCATTAGGGCACAAGTTGACTCCACTGTGTCCTATCAGCTGCCATACATTAGCTTCCTCCCAAGTGATATTCAGGCAATGGAGATCTCTTTTTACAACTCCTTTCCAATTTTGTTGAGGTCTGCCTAGTCTTCTCTTGTATGCAGCTAGTTCCCAGTTGAAGGATTATATAGGAATTCTGCTATCATCCATGCGGTTAACATGCCCAAACCAACGTAGCCTTCTTTCCATAATGATATTTTCAAGTTTCCATTGTTGTGTTTTTTCTCTGATACTTTCATTTTTATAATTTGCCCTTCCACAATATTCCCAAAATGCATCTTAGCCATTTATGATGAGCAACGTTTAAAAAAACAAGTGACAAAATAACATAAAATGTAGTATGTTTTATTCAGATTGCTTTTTACTTGTCAGTCATAGTAAATGACTTAAATTGGTATAGAATACAATTTGTAAAAATTAAATCATTAAAATTCCATGTCAGAAATAGACAAAGCAAGTTTTGAGAAATGAACATATCAGCCAGTATGTCTTTGGTAGGTGGCAGGAACCATAATACATAAAAAAGGCAGAAGATTTAAACTGAACTTCACTTAGCCACTTATTTGCTTCTACTATAGACAGATAACAGAAGTCAGAAATGGACTAAAGACCCTGAAAAGGCAGAAACCTTATCCATTAAATGACTCTCTTATTTTCCCTAAGACTACTACATGTGCCTTAAGCATCTGCAGTTGCATTTCTCTGTCTCTTCTCCATCTTACCTTACTTCCAAACTTCAGTTCTCTAAACACTCTCACCCTTACAAGTTTAAAGGACATTTTCTAACAATATAGATCCTCTAGCTTTGTTGCTCAAGACTCCAAATAAATGTTTAAAGAATGTTAAGAGTGAGTGACTTTACTCACTTGGCCTTGCCACACAAATACTTGGCTCCTATTTACACTGGCACTGTTGGACTTGTTTTCACAAAAATGTCTTTCATTTTTCTATCACTGGAGAAATAAATTAAAACTTCACTCACTGCTGTGACCACGATGATGCATTTATCTAGATTCCTGGGATGGCTAAGTCTTCCCACTTCAATGTCTTTTGACTTTGTTTTATTATTTATTTATTTATTTTTGGCTTGCTTATGCTGAGGCTGGTATCCTACAATTCCATATCAGTAGCGGACAAGGATCAAGTGATATCATCACATCGTACATCCAAACTTGGAAACAAATTAAACAAACATAATTTAAGAGGACCAATTGGGTTTCATGGCACTCTTGTCATTTTTTTCAGTATTTACTGGCAAATTCAGAACTGTCAAGGGGTATGATGGGGGTGAGGGTACCTGTGCCACTGTGATGCATGGGCTGTCAGTAGTGATAACTACAGGAAAGTATTATTAACTCATTACAGCCGAGTGATGTCTCCAGGCATTTCTGCAGTTACCTCCTACTGCGCCTCTAGGCGACAAATATTGCCTGTTTATATTTGCATTAATAATTCCAAAAGCATGCTTCATGTAAGGTATCAGAATATTTTATCTTGAAGCATACATGAATGCATACACAATTGTATTGATATATGACCTCTGTCAATTAGTATTTGTTAGAACTGTAAGATAATAACTTCATTTTTTAAGGATGAAGCCACACCCACTGGGAATTAAAGGTATACACTCAAAATAGCTCTACTGGAGGTTAAGCATTAGCATTAACACCATGCAATTGAAAGACAAACAAATTATCTGATAACGAGTCTTCCTGATTGCACCTAATCATGTCTTTGAATCACATTTGCTACAGTCCTCTAAACTGCTACTTTTAGCTACAGCAGTTTGAAACCAGGGAAATACTTTACACATGTGATAGCACAGCAAAAGAGTTACTTTCTTTTGTTTAGTAACTTATGAAATGTATTATTTATGACTATCTCCTGGGTTGGGCATTTTCATTTTTCTAACAAGTTGCTAATTAAAATAGACACACACACACACACACACACACACACACACACACACACACACACACACACACACACACACACACACACATAAATGTATTTTTTTTTCAGTTGTGATCCTGGTGGAGCACTGATCCCAATGGACAATTTCAGGTTCTAATTGGCAAGATACAGCAAGCAATATTAGTAACACAGATTGCAATGATGAACAAGTACAAAACTAAATCATAATAACTATACACAAGCATTGGAATATACAAAACACTATTTATAATATATACAGTTTATCTAGAAGCAAGTGAAGGATTAAAAAAGTAAAACACTGAGTGGAGAATAATTAGAATCAAGAGATGGTGAATAGAAATGACAGGAAAGACAGAGATTTAAGAAGTTAATAATTATGTTTTATGACTCCTGCACTTAAAAATAAAATAACATGTATGCATAGTAAGTGTAAGAGGAATAATGGAAGTTTAAAATGTAGGTAGTGCTTTAGTTATGTGTGTGAGATTAAAGGAAATATTGATTACATAATACTTCCTTTCTTATAGCTTTTAGTGATGCCCTCATTGCATTTTTTTTTTACTTTCAGTATGCTTGGGGAAAAAAGAAATTGATTAGGAGTTGTAATGGTAGGGAATGCCATATAAGGGGGCCATTATTGAGAAAATATGGTCACTATCGTATGATTTGTTTCTGTGTTCAAATAGGAGGAAGTTTCCAGTGATGTAGATCTTAGACTATATAGATGGTAGCCTTTTTAGTCAAACTATAGCCAAAAAGAGGAAGGTGTCATAATTTAAACTGGTAACTGTGAGAGATGCTAGATGCATTTTTTTCTTGTTTGTTAGGAACCACTTTTGCATTTAAGGCATTGTAGTGATGTTCTATAGCCGGAGCAATGATGAAACATTAAATATTGCTAGCTGTAGTTTTAATGGAGTTAAGCTTTTTCTTTGAAGTTTTGGGTATGGTGGGTGAACCATGCTTAACATGACTTAACAGTACTCCTTGAGAAATAGTTGTATTTCCAGTAAAAGGATGTGTGAAATGTTTTTGACCAACACAGTAGGGATTAATTTTGCCTTACTGATAGAGAAGTAACTGCTAATAACTTTGATTTACATCTGGCCATATCCATAACTATTTGGAGAATGAAGTGTTTTCTATGGCTTCTTGCAGTTATACAGTATGGTCAGATATAGAGGAGAAATGTGAGGTCTTTGTTTTTTCTACAAGTCATTGAATCTGGCTTTTTGTATTCAACACTATTTATTTTACATTTGTTTATCGGGATAGTCTGACTGGATACATGTCCATTTTCAGCGGATGCCCCGGGAGAAAGCTCCACATAGACAAACTTACATAGATTACACAGAAGATAGCAAACAATTATAAAAACAAAGTGATTATACACAATGGCTTAGTAGTGTTCCCTAGTAGGGACCCACAATTCTCATGGACAGACACAATTAAAAGTAAGAGACATCAGATTGGAAGCAGAGCTTGGTGACGCAGTTACAAGTTATGATAATTACAGAATATGCTTTCAGTTTATAACTTAATCAGGGTTGGTACATGGGCATAGCCAATTCACTTTGAGATTCTGTTTGAGGTTTTTTTTGAAGAGACTTTTGAAGGACTGTAGGGTTATACAGTTTGGCAATGAATTCCAGATTTTGTCAATGAAGTTGACAATCAGGGATTCACCTGCAGAGTTATTAGCTTTGTGGGTTTGGACCAGTAGTTTATCGGCTGACCGTTGGGATCTCAGGTTGCTATATGGCTTAATAATATTTTTAAGTGAGGGAGTATCCTCAGGGTGGTACAAAATTTTGTGCGCTTTTAAGAGTTGATCAAATTGAATTAAGCTGGGCAGTTCTAGCTTCTCTACTTGTTTAAGGTTCTGGCAATGGTGGGTTCCATAGATGGAGCCAGTGGTGAATCTGGCAATATGATTGTAGCTATAGGACAGCTTACCTAGTTTGGATTTGTTGAGGTTTGAGCGTACAGGTGAGGCATATAAAAGAGTAGAGAGTAGGTGTGATCAGGCAATTGCAGTCCTAGCCAGTGGGGTTAAAAATGTCTTGTTTCTATACAGTGATCCAAGCTTCTTATTGATGGTCTGTATGGTTTTGTTGACCTGTAGGTCAAATATGAGATTATTGTCTATGATAACCCCTAGCAGTTTGGTATGATGATCTGGGGAAATAGTGGTACCATTGTTAGATGTGACAGAGAATGAAAGTGTGGTAGATCTACTAGTGGGGGAGAAGAGTAGACGTTTAGTTTTATTGGGGTTGAGAAGTAGGCGTTGGTTGGTGAGTCAGTTCTCAATAGTGTTAAATGTATTTTGGATTAAAGTTTGCAGTTCGGATGGGGAGGTGGCTGAGCAGATCAGAGTGGAATTATCTGCATATTGAATGCAGATAGCTTTAGGGATAGCAGTGTGAAGGTTGTTGATAAAAATAGAGAAGAGTAGTGGACCTAGTATGGAGCCTTGAGGGATATCAAGTGTGAGAGGTAGCTGGCTGGAGAGTTTGCCCTGCCATAGTACCGCCTGTTGTCTACCAGTCAGGTAGGATTGGAACCACTGGATAGCAGGCTTGTTGACGGAAATAGATTTTAGTGAAAGAATGAGAAGTTCATGGTTGACCATGTCAAAGCTTTTTGACAGGTCAAGAAGGAGGGTGGAGGTTAGTGTATTGTCATTCCTGTTTTGTTTTATGGCAGTAGTAAAGGAAAAGAGGGCTGATGTGGTGCTGCAGTATGGCCTAAAACCATGCTGGAAGTTGGATAGTAAGTTATTCTGTGTAAGGTATTGTATTAGTTGCTTGTGTACACATTTCTCCATTATTTTGGCTAGTGGGGAAAGAAGGGCAATGGGTCTATAGTTGGATATGTCTGAGGAGTTACCACCTTTATGGAGTGGGATGACGTAAAATATTTTCCAGAGGGAAGGGATAGCATTTTCGGATAAGGTTTTGTTGATGAGGATAGATATGGGATATGCAATGACATCTGCAGCTATTTGTAGGTACTCTGCAGGTAGGAGGTCAGCAGCAAGGGTGGTCGGTTTTAGTTTTTTTAGAAGTGTTTTGATAAAACTAGTGGATACTGGTTGGAAGCTAAATTTGGGGTGATTATTGGATAGATTAGGCATGTGGTTTAAGTTAAAGTGGCTTAGTTGATTTGCTAGGGATTGGATTGTTTCAGTGAAAAAATTATTAAAGGCACTAGCTATGGTCTCTGGGGAACTATGGGTATAGTTAGCCGGGGTTGGGGTGGTGGAATGACCTGGACGAAGTAGTTGATTTAAGCCTGCTCAGAACTTTTGAGGGTTGTTATGTTTTTTTTGTAGAAGATTTTGGTAGAAGCTTTTTTATCCAGTAAAATAGATTTTTTTGTATAATTCCTGAGTTATCGATATTTTAGATGGTCAAGTCGGGCTTTAGTTGTTCTCCAGCTGGCCCAGGCTTTGTTTCTAGTTTTGATTTTAGCTTTGGTATCTTTTGTGAGCTATGGTGCTGTATTTGATCTAGTTTTTATTGTATGTGCTGTAGCATGGGAATCAAGGATACTTAGGAATTTAGTGTTAAAGTGATCTATGGCTTCCTCTCATTTTTTTCAGTTTTGACCAGTCAACTGCTTTTAATTTGTTTTGGAATATAGCAGCATCAAAACTTTTCCTGTTTCTAACTGTGTTATATTTGGGCTGGTGAGGGCTTTGTGCCTTGTGCTTTATAATATAGGTTAGACAATGGTCGCTGAGGTCATCCGGGAGAGTACCAGCTGTGTACAGTTTGGGTTGATTATTAACTGGGATCCAGTCTAGGTTACATTCCCTGTTGGTTGGTTTGTTTATCCTAGTGGGAGAGGTTATGGTCTGTTTAAACCCAGATAAATTTATACGGGTGAGGAGGGGGTCGGCTTGGGGATAGGTAGTGGATAACCAGTAAAGGATATCTTATTGGGTATTAAGGTTGTTGACTGGTGGAATGTATGCACAGACCATGTTCAAGTGCTTGTTTTGGTTAATCTGTAGCTTGGTTATGAGGAGTTCTGCGTTACTGAATTGGGGAGGTTGAATGGTGTCTCTATTATCAGTTAGAGTATTTTTGTAAAGGACTGCTATCCCACCTCCTTTCCTTGTAGCATGGTCTAACTGGTGAATATTGTATCCTGGAGGTAGTATCTCACTGTCAGTAGTACTGGGTTTTAGCCAGTTTTCCGTAAGACACATAATGTCCGGGGAGTGGTTTGCTAGGAGGGCATGTGGGTTGGGAATCTTATTGTTAATACTTCTAATATTTAGGTGAAATGCTAGGAGTAATAAGCCAGGTGGAAAAGTTCCTATTCTAGCACTTTTTTTCAGAAGATAGAGAAGGGTAGACCCTATACATGACCAAATAAGCTGCACAGAAAATTACTATGATTTGTAGAAGTCCCATGGAAAGTTTCTTGATAAACATGGTGAATAGTAAAAGAAAATTCTTCTGTGTGGAACTCATTAGTTTGGATGTAAGAAGTGAAAGCTAGCACAACCAATTTAAACTTCAAATTGTCTATTACTGAGGAAGTCCCTGAACAAGATGGGGAATACCTTTTCTAATTTTTTCAGAAGTAAGGATGTTTAGTAGAAGTCCATAATCCATAAAACCAAGAGCTAATGTTAGATTGATATGTTCTGATCCATTTAGCAGGTATTTACCATGTTCTGAAGATTATCATCACAGTGGGTATATAATGCAGTCATTGTACTGCAGCCTGACAAAAATGTATATTGATGAGGAAAAGAATACTGTATCATTTTGATTGTTTTTAGAAATTATGCAAAAAACAGTTTTTCAAAGATTTTTCCAGCTACTAAGTTGAGTTTTAAGTTAATATGACAAGGATTATTGAGGTAGTACCCTCATGCTTACTGTTGTAGGGTGTGAATTCTGTGTGATGTATCTTGCTTTTGGACTAGAAGATTTAAATAGTATGTAAGATGTTGGGGGACAGGCCAAGCAGTTTAAAGCTATGGAAAGCACATGAGTAGTGCAAGACTCTAATGCCTTCCACACTACACAGACAGGGTCTAAAGGTGGAAGTGTCTCAGTTTACATCAAAAATAAATAAATAAATAAATAAATAACATCAAGGCTGGTCAAGCAGGGTAATGCATTGAGATTTTCCATGTAAAAATCAACTTAGGCAAAATCCAATACCGCTTCTTTACAAACTATAGGTCCCCCTCTATGACCCACGAAACCCATAAAGCATATTTAAGCTTACTGGAAACACTCACCATCTAACCTAATACCATATTCATAGGTGACTTTAACTACCCCACTATTAACTGGGAATCATATAAAACACCAAACATGCTTGCACAAAGATTCCTGGATTTTGTAAACATAAACTCCTGGAATCAGATTTCAATACAAAGACTAGGGGAGCAAACTTACTGGACCTGGTCCTCACTAATATGGGTGGGCACTGTATACCTCTCTAGTGTAATGTCCTCTCTAATAAGGTCAGTCCACAAAATGGTATCTCCTTTGAAGCAAAATTAAAACCTAGAACCCTTCATTATTCTGGAACTACTCTAAGGCTAACTTCCTTTTATTAAGTGATAACCTCACAAAATTTAATTCCCCTAAACCTTGAGAATACTGCTGCTAACTTGAACCTGTGCACAAAAACTCTATCCAAACCATGTTAATAGCTGCATAGAGGCAGCTTTATCCACTAGGAATAAGCACAGAACTAACTCAGAAAAAAACAAAAAAAAAAAACAAAACAAAAACAAGCCATCCTGGCAGAATCACATCAGTAGGCTGTATAATAGAAGGAAGAAAATCATGGCAAAAATTAGGAAATGTAGCACCCAGCAGGATTAAAGTACTCTCATCAAACTAAACAAACAACTCGTTCGACAAAAAAGTCTACCAAAACCAAATTTTAGGTAAATAGTGGCCCCCAAGTCAATGAGAGCCACAAGGCATTCTTTAGCTATATCTGCAACCTCAAAGCCAATACACAATTGTGTGTGGAGTTAATTGTTAATGGATCCACCTATACTGAGCCCCAAGATATAGCAAACCTACTGACAGACAAAGTCAGCTCTAACTTTATCCCTCTCGCTTTCTCAATACCACCAAATTTAACTTCACCTACTATCTCAAAGGAACAGATCCCCAATGTTCTCTCTAAAGCCAAGATCACTGCATTGATGGGCCTAAGCATTGTCCCAGAATGCCTTTTAAATGTCATGAAACATGACCTATCAGGCCTTCTGGAATTGCTGTTTAACTGTAGCCTGCAAACTGGCCTTATGCCTTATGAATGGAGATTAGCAACTGGCATCCCTCTACTCAAAGGTGGGCCATCTACAGACTCAGGAAACTACAGACCCATAAGTCTCCCTAGTCTCATATACAAAGCCAAGGAAAGAGTTATAATAGAAATGATCAATAATGACACAAGAAACCTCCAGACATTGGGATCTACCCAGTTCAGCTTCATTAGGGGCAGATCATGCCCACTCAACCTGGTAGGCATCTTTAAGAAGGTAATTGAAGCAATGGGTGAGGGCAAAAGGGTTCACACTTCCTATCTTGACCTGGTCAAGGCATTTGACACAATACCCCATTTGGGTATTGTTGACAAACTTAAAAAGTTAGGTATAAACTCTTATGTCACCTAGTAGATAGGCAGCTGGCTTACAGATAGGACCCAGGAAGTTAAAACTAGGGAGATGACCTTTTTAAAGAGGCCAGTTTCAAGTGGAGTCCCTCAAGGACTGGTCCAGGGACAGCTCAATATTGGCATCTACTTCTGTGTACACAGAGAGAGTGTGTGTGTGTATGTGTGTGTGTGTGTGTGTGTGAAAATCAAATACTCAGGTGTGGGTGTGTCAGCTACTTGGAAATGGCACACAGTGCTCCATAATGAGTCTTGTCTGGAATCTGGATAGATAGCGAGTCCAGTCCCAGGTCAGAAGCGTTAACCAAAATAATGGTAGTCATGGGTAAGAAGTCTGGTTATAGCATAACCCAAAGGTGAAAATGTTGCAGTACATTAGCTGCATTTCATCATAAAACTGTTCTAAAAACAAATTCAAGATGGTAGCATACTTCTATCCATCCTTGTTCTAAATCCTTTTAATACATTAGCATAACGTGATAATGATCTTCTTAGTACTAATTCCTTTGTTTTTCCAGTTAATGTGGGCATTGATAGGGTTCATCAGTATTTGAGTATACAGTTTGGGTTGAATATGATAGCCCCTCCTGACTATGGTGACCTTATTATCTAGATATCTACAGTGCATTACCTGTCCATTGGACCTGTGTCCTACTAAGCTTGTGCTTTCAACTTTGGAAGTCATAACTTCTCCATTATTCCAGATTATCACTGCCCCATTTAAAAATCATAATCAGTTTCCTCCATTCTTAAAAAAATAGCTAGCCAAGGTGTTGACAGTCTGGACAGTTGTTATCCAATCTCAAGTGTTCCCCTTGTAGATAATATTCTTCAGAAGGTAGTGTACCTTCAGCAAGAAACCTGTTTAAGTTAATGTGACATCAATGATCCTTTCTAGACCAGATTTAGAGCAAGGCACAAGACTGCCATGGTTCTAACTATAGTCTTTAATGACCTTCTGGATGTGAGTTACTGACACTATTATTCTTTTGTGATCCTTGTCTCTTTTTGGCATTTTACTTTCGATCATGTTATCCTATTATACTGGAGAATTACTGTGTTATTTCAGATGCTGTTTCTAAGTGATTAGCTTCTTACATCTCTGGATGGACACAGAGAATAGAGTCAGTGGTGAATTAATTTTCTTCTCACCCTTTTGACTATGGAGGAATCTTATGGCTCTATTTCAGTCTTTTACTATTAACCATTTACTTATGTTATTTATTCAAAACAAATGCACTATCATTGCTACATTACTCTCACACAATTTTACGTCTCATTTCCTCAGGGGTCTGTGTCTGCTCTAAGTCAAGTGGCCCAGGATTTGGAACTAATCCATGACTGGATGGTCAGTAGCTGACTTCATTTTAATACTGTTACCAAGGTTCTGCTTGCAGCTCTCATGGATTCTTCCATGCCTGTCATGTCCATCAATGTTTTCTTACTGTGAT
The DNA here is from genome assembly GCF_019279795.1 of Protopterus annectens. Classification (NCBI taxonomy): domain Eukaryota; kingdom Metazoa; phylum Chordata; order Ceratodontiformes; family Protopteridae; genus Protopterus; species Protopterus annectens. Next base: position 194,921,359 of record NC_056736.1, on the reverse strand, counting down.
AACAAGCCAGTTTTTTTGTGTCAAAGGTACATGATCCAGTAGTTGTAACTAATGACAGACTAACAGCCAAAGACCAGATTTCAGCTCTCATCAAGCTGTCTTGTTTTCAGCTGTTGAATATTATCACCATAATTGTGCATCTTATTTCACCTAATGATCTTCTGATTGTAGTTCATGTGTTTGTCTACTATCACCTTAACTACTACAGTGCACTGTATTCAGGGAAAACTGCATCCAGTCTGGCTACATGACTTATCAATATTTACTTGAATTTGAATAAGCCATTAGTTGATGCTTACAGATTAACAGATTTTATCTGGTATAATTTCAGCAACCAGTTTGCACTAAAACATTGAATATTTATATTAATCTTTCTTTTAAGACTAATTCTGTTGCTGCATTAGATGTTTATATTAATTTGCATTGTACTACTGCATTCTACGTAAGTTGCCTGGTAACAGACAAATAATGTTTGAAGTTAAAACTATACAAGTCCTACTAATGATGCAGTAGCTCTTCTTGAATTTCTTTTGCATGACTTTTGTTATATGACTTGTTGAAAGTCATGCCATATTCTGGCAGAGAGGGAAAACATTTAACACAGGTCTGTGTGGAAGCACCTTTGAGTTCATGGACATAATTCTCTATTCCTTCCTTTATATATAAAAAAAGATTCATATGTGTTACACTTTTTAATTGTAGTGATGTGGTGATCTTTAAACATAATGTTACTTAATGCTGGTTGAAGCATGCATTGTTTGTCTGTGACTATGTATTATATATTTTGCCATGTCCATTGTACTAACAGGATATCTATACACTGACACTTGTAAAACAGCACCTGCAACTGCATGTGCAAATATATATATATATATATATATATATATATATATATATATATATGTGGGTGTGTGTACATGTACGTGCTTGTGTGTGTGTGTGTGTGTGTGTGTGTGTGTGTGTGTGTGTGTGTGTGTGTGTGTGTAGTGAATACTTAATGATATATGCAGTTTATACATATTTTTCACTTGTATTATTTATATACATATATATATATATATATATATATATATATATATATATATATATATATATATCTATGTAGATATGGATATGTACAAAATGCCATTAAGAACCCAATATTTATATTTATTTTTTTTTATTTTCCAAGTCTTTTGGGCTTCTAATACCATGACAGGAAAGGACTCCATTCCTAAGTCAAGGTATGATTAAAGTTAATGAAATTAGTATTGTTTCAATCTTTGATGCTAGCCAGAAGTGCTCTTCACAGCACCTGCAATGTGCCCAGTAATGACTCCTTCTGTAATTTGCATGTTGTTACATGTATTGGTAACATATCTAAGTACATTTGTAAATTCTTTTTTATAAGACCTGTTGCTCCTACTATTTTTGAAACTATCTGGATATCCTTCTTCCACAGTGGCCTCACTTCTGTCTACAAATCCTGGTATTTTATGAGTTTGTGTCGCTCTGTAAGTAAGACACTATATTCACTGAGTGTAGCAATTTCAATGATCAATGCTGATTTTGTTTTCTTTTCATGGACTATTATATCTAGTTTTCTCATGTCTATTTTTTGAACTATTAGTAGTAGGTGATCAGATGTGATATAAACTTCATCATTTTCTGTCATGCTTTGTGGCTCATGTTTCCAGTGTTTTCCAGCTACTTCAATACCATAATGTTTGCACAATCCCCAGTGCAAAAGTCTTGCCGTATTATTATGCCTTTCAGTACACAGTCCTTCTGCCATTAGTATCTCACAACCAGCAACATGATGTGTGACTGTTTCCAATTATGTTTTGCAAACCCTACATTTGTCTGTTTCTCCCATATGTTCAATGCACTTTGTAAACCAATGTGCATGTAGTCCACTATCTTGGGCCACCAATATTAACCTTTCGTCTTTTGTTTTAAATCTATAATCATTCCTGCATTTGATCCTGATCAACGTGAGGTTGTTCCAAGAGTTTTCTATGCTTGCAACTATATTTATACATTTTCAACATTTCTTGCTGTCTCATCTGATCCTTCACCTATTATTATTTCTTTTGTTTTTTTGGCACATTCAGTTGCTGCCTGATTTTATCTACTTCTGGTTTGATTTCCACTCCTGCTAGATGCTGATATTCTTCTGCAAAACTAAGCAGGGAAGTCATCTTAGACTTATTCTCCTCATGTTTCAAAACTTTCACTGTTTGGGTCTTGAGAGATTAGCAGATATGTATGCAGTCCCACTATTACAGATCTAAACATGTAATCAATTTCAAGGAGGCCCATACCTCCTTCAGAACGGGGAATATATACTCTTGGTATGCACTGATTTTAATAAATCATTTGATGAACATGAATCATCCTTCTTGTTTTTCTGTCCAACCTATCCAACACCTTTTGGGGCCAGTCAGTCACTCCAAAACTGTAAGTTAGGACAGGACGAGCAAATTGGTATATAGCTTGGACTTTGTTCCTAGATGTCAATGTTGTTTTGAGTATTAATTTAAGCCCTCTAAAATATTCCTAAGTTTTATTTGCATTTGCTCATGTTTTATTGTTGATCCTTCATCAATTCCCAAATATTTATACACTTCCTCTTGCTCAAGTTCTTTTCTATTACATTTATCTCCCAAACTGATGTTTTCCTGGTGCTGCAGTTTTCCTGCTTTAAAGTTACTTTTACACATTTATCAAAACTGAATGGCATTCTTGTTTCCTTTGAAAAAGTTTTGACCACTTGCAGTTGTGCTTTCAGTTCCTCATCTGATGAGCTATACAGTTTTAAATCATGTACAAAAAGAAGATGAGAAGTATTTACACTTTATTGTTTTCTGGGAGACAAATTGTAGCCATGACCTTATCTGTTGAGCAGACAGCTTAATGTGTTTGGGGCAAGACAAAATAGCAGTGGTGACAGAGAGTCACTCTGGAATACCTTTGAATTTTGATCCCTGGAATAATAATTTGTTTTTTATCATGGATTAACTGCAAAGTGGTTTGCCACTGTTTCCTGGTCACTATAATATAACTGATCAGTGTAGGATGTATCCTATACATTTTTAAGCACTCTTTTATCCATGAATGTGGAATACTGCGAAATGCTTTTTTGTAGTATATCCATGCCATGAGGATTATTGTTTAGTAAGGATCTTTTTATGTTTCAACAAATAGAATGTATGAGTATTTTTTTAAGTTTGTGGACAAAATCAGCAGAAGAAGCTAGAAAATTACTGTGGATTTGTTCGATAAAATTAAGAGAAATGGAGGAAATGTTAAAGACATTAAGCTTTTGCCAGCTTCATTTGCACAGACAACTAAAGCCCTAATTATAGCCCAAGTGACTCGGATTTATTTAGTGTCCAAGGCACCTATTGGAGCTTGTTGGTGTTGTTTGGTGCAACTGTCTTTGGCTTTAGGTGAGGAACACATCAAATGGTTGTGGTTTTTGTCCCTAGGTACAGTCCTCTGTGGATAGCGAATACTATGTGGGAGCACACGGGATAGGACAGCCATGAGTAGATACACCACTTGTGGAAGTGAGTGATGTGTATTACAGAGACATAGGTCTGCCTATTTGGCATGAGCAATGTGTTTTGGATTAAAAAAAAAGAAGAAGAAAATAAATAAATACCCTCATAAATGACAGCACCACTCTCCATACCTCAGTTGTTGCCTGGAGAGAAACAAGCGGGCTGCAGATCTCTTGCCCTTTGGAACAAATGGGCATTTAGCAGAAGGCAGAGAAGACAACTTTAGCAACCATCATTGTATTAGGTGAAAAAGTCATGCAAAAATACATTAGATTGTTAGAACAGTAAAACATTAACATCGTTTGATATCAATCAACAGAATGCATCAATGTTTTGGTCATAGTCTATAGTGAATAATTATTATTTTGTCAATTGTCAGAAAATAATGTACTCAAAGTAACAGAGCTGTGCCACCACATAAGGGCAACAGTAATAAGTACTTTTATGTCTATATTGCTTGAAATATAAGGATTGTTAAGTGTGCCCACGCAAAGTTTTACACAGTATACTGTAATCTACTTAGGAGCCATAATATCTTGATATGTATTACACTTTACTGGAGTTGTAAAATGAAATGTGTTTTGACTGTTGGCAGATAGTCAACAGAATTTGATTTATGTTTAAATTTGTTTTAACCTTTTCACTTTGTTTTTACACTCCATATTATGTTTCCCTATATGATGAAGTCTGCTGCATGAAATGTTTCCATTGCCATTATTTTGATATTTTTTTCTGGCTTCAAAGTGCTTGAGTAAACTAAACTGAAGGAATGCCTTTTCTTTTTCTGCGTGATATCTTAGTAACAGCATGCCGCTAAGTATGTGACAATGGATGGCATTTATTTCATTTCTGCTGGATGGTCTTCTTTCTCATGGATCACATCTTCAGTTCACTTCAAAGGCTAAGTGTGTTGCAGGTAATTGTTCCTGTATTTATCTTGTGGGGGGTGGATTTGTTAACATTGTTATTACCATTGGAAGGGGGGTGATGCTGACTGATCTAACCTATTTTTTTGTCTGTTTTGTATAACTGGAAGTTGGGGACTGTTCAAAACTGTATGTTTTTCGTTAGTTTGTTCTTCTGTTCCTGCTATCAGTGAAGCTTTACAACAATTTTCACAGCATCTGTGAGGACACTGCATTCATATAACAGTAGTCAAAATGCAGTCAAGAATTGTGCACTTACTGGGAGCAATCAGTGATTTTTTTTTGGCAGGAAAACTGTTTGGTTATCTATGGAATATTTACTTATTATTTAGTATATAGATGGGGATTATTCAGGACAAAGGCAAATTAATCTCATTTCTGAATCATTTATTTAAAACTTTGAAACTTTGCTGTTTTCCATATTTACGGTTGCTAAAGTCATCATGTTTCCTTGTATTTTGGAGCTCTGCTTTCAGCCGCTGAAATCCTCCATGTCCTATTAGCCCACTTGCTTCCTTCTCTCTTCCCTTTTATCTTAGGAGGGCAGAGAGTAAAAAGCGTACAACAAAAATCCTGCCATAACCTACACAGAGCTGGGCCTCCATCATCATAGAGAGACAACAGCTATAATGATCTTTCATAGGTGAGAGTGCCATCCCTTTAAAAAGGGTGAGGAGTGGGAGCCACACACATGGCATATCCAACCAGGGACAGGGATATTAGAAATGCAAGGGAAAGAAAGGCAATAATTGAGGTGAAGCAAGTATGACATCATGAGATTCACTGTCCATGACAGATCTTTACAATTCATTAATACCTCCCCATCAACTAAATGATTGGTAGCCTGCTCATTAAGAATTATTTATCTGCATTCAAGAGTGAGAACTCCAGTTGTAAGTTATGAACAGAACAACCTTCACCCTTCACAAAATGGACATTTCAATCCAGTTTTCTCATTCCATCTTCCATGCTTAGGTAGTTCATAATCTCAGTCATGATTGAAATTCTGCTGTTTTCGGCACAATAGAGGCTCCCTTTCTCTGTCTCAATCAGGCATTTTCTTCATGGTGTTTTAATGGGTCTGTGATTACTATTTCTCATCTTTTGAATGTCTTGCTCATCTAATTATAAGTTTCTTCAAAAGTTGTGATATTTTATGTCTATTTACTACTTTTTGATTGCCTTTTTAAATCAAGGGTTTGGTGTTATTACACAAGGCTAACTCTGAACATTCATCTAAGTCTTAATTAATTCTATACAACAGAACTTTTTGTCAATAACTTTCATCTGTACTAAATATTTCAGATTATTTTGTTTTTCACATATATGTCATTATTGTTCATTTCTTTTTTTTTTTGTATTTAGTGACTGGTCTTTATCTGTGTGCAGTTACTGCACATTTTATTTAAAGTATTGT
>NC_056736.1:194792971-194910471 GCF_019279795.1 Protopterus annectens | reverse complement strand
ACAGCACTAAAAGAAGCAACCAAAGTCATGGACAATATCAGAATAATACCACCAGTAATCCCATGCCTCTGACATAACATATCTAATTAAGAGCGGTCAGAGATGATTCTGCACAAACACACTTGTACAACTATTATAATATGTCCACACTCTATGAGGGTTATCACTCACACTGTCTTGGCACTGCTATACCTGCATGTGATATTATGAGTGATACAGGCTAGTTGACTGGTGTGCATCCATTAATGGTGTCAAACATCCATGTATGTACTGTGTGCATCACCAGAACTGGCAACACACATGAATCTGGTGTAACAACTTGATGGGGTTTTCGCACAGTAATGTCTATGCCACAAAAAGAATATCTAGGTATGACCAATAAGCTGTGTGGCAGCTCACTGTGATAAAGATGCTACACTTTAGTTACACATCAGTAGAATATGTGTAGGGAGGTACATGAAGAAGGGTGCATTGTACTCAGTTATTGGTGTGATGAAGGCTGTGAACTATGGAAATATTATGGCCTCTGATGTGGATGTCCTTCACATACTCAGTACTTGTGTTACATACAATGGAGTAGTCAGCACTGTGACCACATGCTGGTGATGTTCCACTTACCATCTATCCCACAATGCAGGTCACATAGCTATTGGTCTGATTATACGGTGTGATGCCCACATTACACTTGGGTTGTACATTTATTTTCCTGATGTAACAAATCCCCACACTTTTTCTTGTCATTGCAGGTGTTGTCATAACTGTGGCAGCAATCTTTGGTGTATGTTGATACTGTCTGTCTTATACTAATATCACAGCTGGAGTCAATGATTGCCCACAATCTCTAGACCTTCAGGCAGTTGTATGGACACAGGATGTGTATGTCACCTGTGATGTCCATTACTTAAATAATGGAGAGGAAAAGGGCCTAGCAGACAGCCCTGATGTATGGACCTGCTCATTGGACCTGAGATATAGGTCACTTCAAACATGTCAGCATATTTAGATGCCATGTAGGTGATACACTGGTCTACCCACTTGGAGATATTGGTGTATGTGGCCACATCTGAACATGTTAAATGAATACGTCAGTGTTTATTTGTGTCAAATGCCTTGGGCTTGTCAAGTTCAAAAGGATGATAGTGTTGTCATCATGCATGCCCTCAATGATCTCTTTGAAGATATGTAACAGATGTAAAAGACATGATTAGCAACTCACACTTGTCTGTTGCACACAGCCGGGATATTACTAGTGTCCATTTCGAAAAGGTCCATGATGACATGTTGGTCTATCTCACAGTTGAGGAGACTCAGGATGTGTCTATACATGCATGCATCAGGTGCTGTCCTCCCAACTCAGATGGATGCATGTTGCTGTATACCCTTCTACAGGAACATAGCCTATGTGGATGGTATGTTGGAGTGTGTATTCAACCACATCAGGAAGGTGTATGTGCTGAGTCACACCATAGTGATCAGTGATGTTGTCACAGACCAGTGATTCTGTGTGATAGGCCTGGGTGAAAGTAAGACAGTACATACTGCCTATCTTGTTCCGGCCTAGGGGTGCAATCCCCTACTCAGATATCATTGAGAATCTCTCCTAGCTGAGGATTTAACCTTATGTCAAAAGACTGCTAACCAATTGGTTCACCAACAGAACACATAATGTGAAAGTTGGTCAGTCAATCTCTACCAGTGGAGCTGTCACCATTGGCACGCCCCAGGGATCTGTGCTTGGCCTTTTACTCTTTGGAATCTATTTCTCAACAGTTCAGGCTACAGTATATGGCCTTTGACTTATCAAGTTTGCTGATTCTTGCATATTGGGTGCAATCATTGAGTCCACCAATGATGATAACATAGTACAGGAAAAGCTAACACGGACAAATGATTGGTGAAAAAGCTACATGATCTACAAATAAATGCAGGAAAGAGTCTTTATTTTTCTACTTCTGAAAATTGGAATTCCATCCTAATTAAAGCACTGACAACAGTCCTGCTATGCTGAAACCCAGTGATGCAAGCACTGGGAACACATGTAAATAAAAATCTGAATTTCGACCACAAAGTGTCCACACTGGTATATTGTGCACATCATATGTTACACCATCATATTCGGATCTTAGTCTTGCATGACAGTACTGTACTCAAACCTCATCGGAACACTAATACAGTAGAATGGTCTCTATTGCATGTACCTCACCAGACACATGCAGCAGCTGGAGAGAACACAAGGGTTTCTCACCAATAAAACACAGGGCTTACAAACCATGCCATGATTTATGCAGATAGATTGAAAGCCATGTCAATTTAATCTGTATCATATAGGATGAGGTGACTTCTGCCTGGCCATTTTTTTCTTATTTTTTAATTCTTTTTTTTTAATTCAGTAAGAGAGGACTACTGCGTAAGGGATGTGGGTATGTGTAGGTCAGGTAGGTTGGGGTGAGGAAGCAAAAGACAGACAGGTCAAAAGATAGGGATGGTGATGGACACAAAAGATTAGGGGACACCATAATTGGAGTGAGGGAGGGAACAATGCAGTGGACATCAAACTTGGAGACAGTGAGAATCAAGTCCTCACCCACTGGACTATCATCTCTGTCCTCTTTGTCTGCTGGTGAATGGAGTGCATGACATCTCCTTCTATGGACTATGAGGGGAGGAGCCTCTGCATCTGGCATAGGCATACAACACTGTGCACCATCCTTGGCAACTTCCTGCAGGTGATGCACCAGCTCTGCCACTGTTCCCAGAGGGTACTACAGCACCAGCTTCCAGGGCAGTACTACAGAGGGCACAGGTAGTGCAGGGGCAGCAGTTCCAGTGCTGCCAAGTTGGCACCCAGATGTGCTGGGAATCAGTGCTGGTGCCGGTGGAGCAGGGGCAGGCTGATCCACTGGGGTTGTTCTGCCTCTCTGTGCTGTATATCATTTAGTGATGTGATACACATGGATGACACGGAAACATTCTGACAACACATAATAGAAAATAAAAGAAGACAGCAATAAGGATTGGGTGAGACAAAAAAAGAGATGAAATTAGTACTTTCATATGTGACATACAATGCATTAATACAATTATACAACTCAACTCTTTTTTCTGAAGTATTACATTTAAGTATGCATCCTAAGAGATACACACTATATTACAGATTGCTAAAAGTAATGCTTGAAATGGGCATATATTGCACATATGTGTGTTCAGTTATACAGATTACAGTTTACAGCAGGGAATTTGTGCCACTAGTATAGAGTTTTTAATTTAATGTAAATATTACTGAAGTTGTGAATTGTGGTATTTGAAACCGCAACCTCTGATTATAGTCTAATATTGAACTCTAGCAATTGGTTTGTGCTACAGACTAATGCATGCATACTTGCTTTTACAGTTGAGATATGCATGACCAATTTGATACAACTGTATAAAAGACCAAAAAAGCTATATTTAACTTTTAATGCTACAATAACCCTTGTGTCTTCTGCTGTATACATGTCACTTGCTTCCCTCAGACTTTCCAAATGAGCAACATGAGCCTGCCGATTGAACTCTCATTCATTGGCAGCTGGGGAAAGAATAGAAGAGCATTATGCATACCAGCCTTGCCTATATTTAGCTTTTTTAGTCTTACAAGTACTCTTACTTATTGTCATACTAACACAGCTGTGGGATGTCTGCAGTCTCAAATTTCTGCAACCAGCTATGGAGAATTTCACTTTTTCTCCTATGTAGGTCATTAAAATGATGACTACATTGCTCTCCAGTGTGTGTGATACCAGTGGCACTAGACACAGCCTGGGCCAAACTATTCCACACTTCAGACTTATACTGGAAGCCAGAATAGTCTCCCTGCAGAAGCCTTTGGCTGTGGTGCTTTACCAGGAGTCCAATAACTATCTTGAATCCCTGGACACCCCACCATTGTGCCTTAAACTTGGCACTTTCTTCTCTAATGATAGTCATGTCTACTACCCAAACTAGAACAACAGAAACTGATGCTTTCCCCCAATTGCAGTTTTCGCATTTACTAGTAGTGGGCAAACCCGAGCAACAATGCCAACCGTGTTTGAAGCTGTTAAGTGAAGAACAGCGTTGCAAGCAGGGACTAATTAAATAATTGAAATTGGAAGGTTAATCTGACACCTGACCTTAGTTTGAGGGGTGTCTACTGATGTAGCTAGGAAATATATATTGGAAATTGGAAGGTAGCTGTTCGGTGAGTTAGGCTTGCAGACATGCACAGGAGACATGCATATAATGACATAACACATTTGTTTTTACCATAATGCACTCAGAAAATTGGTATTTACACTGTGGGATTCAAACCTAGGGTTAAGGGACAAAACATTTTCTTCCACAGCATTGATTTTCCATGTTTTCCACAGAAGATGTGCAGCTCAGTCATAGTCAGGAATTATACAAAAATGCAGGTGATATGAGCTGTTACACATGTATGTCTGTGTCCTGTCAACTTTATTGGATATAGATCCAGTTGTATATGTGTCTTAGGTAATTGTGAAGGCCATGCAAGCCTAGATAGAAGAATTATACTTACAGAAATATAGTACAGTATATCCTCTGTCATACATCTGAAAATACAATTATGGTGTCTCATCCCTCATATATATATAATTCATATCAGCTCCACTATCTAAAGTCCTATAAATGAGAGTGAATATAATGTGAAGTGGAACAACAGTAAAAGTACACAGAATGTACAGTATTAGAACCCAGGACCATGTGTATGGCAGTCCTACTCTTACACCTGTTGCCACAAGAATGTTGAAATAGCACTTGCCTGTTTTTCAGTTCATTGCTATAAACTGCACTGTCACAACAGTAAAAAAATGTTGTGCATCATGTGTTAGAATGCAGGACCATCTGTACTACAGCCCTATACTTACATCTGCTGCCACAGGACTAGTTACATGACATTGCCTAATTTCCTAATCATTCTTAAGTTCTCTGTGTTAACAGCCACGCAATGCTGCTTAGTGGGGCTGCATGGTGCCCAACAGAATAAATTGAGTATATCTGGTTTCAACTATTGGATGTCTGGGTCCTGTCAGAAGGAATCCAGTGGTTGCATCTGCTGGGCAACATTGTTAAATGCTGTGCAATGTTGCTAAGTGCAGTTGCACAATGACTTATAGAAATTGCAACAATGTTTTCTTTTTAACTTGTGCCCTTTTAAAGATGATCTGTTTGCAAGTGTTCTGCAGGTGTTCTTTCTGTTTCCTGGGTGGACCAATAGTTCAGTTTCTGCAGTGCCATTCTTTGTGCAAATTAAATAAGCACAGCCAAACCTAACATTCATTTTCCTCCATTTCTTGTGATTGAACTAAGAGGTGCATCACACAAATGCTGCCCCCCCAAAAAAAGAAAGAAAAGAAAAAAGGGAAACATAGTTGAAATGAGGAAAAACAGTCTATGACATACACTCTAAAAATGTTGGTACATATGAGATATTTCTACATAGGTCTGGATTTGAACTCTCACTCCAATGAATCTTCTGAACACTGGAAAGGTGCCTTATCCTTCTTTGCTACACAACTAGCACAGAACTGAAATCATTCTGCATGCAACCAACTGTAACATTTCTACAGTAATATGAAACCATACAACTGTAATTTGTACATTTATTATTTTTGGATGTGGTGCACAAGTGATCACATAATCAGTTATGATTATTGCTTGTAAATATACAGCTCTGTCTTACCTCTCTGTGTTTGCTGGTCATTCTTCTCTTACATGACCAGTAATCTGAGACATGCAGTCTGTAAGCCATTCTAGATCATTGTCTGTAAAATGTGTGAGGATATTAGATGGCAATAATATCATATGCAGTTGCCAACAAATGAAGAGTTTGGATGTTAATGAACAGAAACTGTGAATTGTCTGCTGCTTACGTACATTTCCAGGCTTACAATTAATACTTTGTAAGTCTAATCTGACACACCCACTGGATGTCGAGCAGCCTGCAGTGCTTTTGTGTTTTTCTTCTGCAACCAGTCATCATTCACATTTGAAATCAATTAAAAACAAACACTGATGGAGTGCCTGCACTATGTTTAAATCTGCTAAACTGAGCCAGGTATTCAGGATTCAGCAATTCTACTGAGTTTACAACTGGTTTGCATCTTTACCATGATAACAGCCCTGGATCTACACCACAAAAAGGCAACCATGTAGCTAGGGAAACTGAAGATGAGGAGACTTGTTTATGTGGAGAACACAGACAATAGGCTATTACTTTGAGATATATCTGCACAGATGATTACTAAACTTGAGAAGGTATGCATGCATTTTGTCAGCTATGTACTGCATAAGCTGGAATGGGATTAAGAACAATTTGTAGTAAATGCTTTAACACTTTTATCTATATGCATTAGTTAGATGTCTACTGATGCAATGGGCATGTCTGTAAGGGCATTTCACAGGTATACATGATTGGCACTGCCATAAAATGGAATGTTCTGTGTTAAATCTATAGGCATGTTTCAGGTACAGCAGTTCATTTGATAGCACTTGTAGCATTTCAAAGATGGTTTGGTAGCAAAATGTGCCATTTGCCTGTTCTTTCATGGGGGGGGGGGGTAGCAAAGCTACATTTCCGTTATGGCACAAACAAGGATATGTGTCGATTGTTACTCCTTCCCCCCCCCCTTTTTTGCATCCAGCCTGTTGCTCATATTTCAGATCTCTAGACTGTTTTATGTTTCTTCAGTGGATAATGCTGAAATGCTACATTTTCAGTTTTATCTGGGAACAGTTATTTAGTAATTATGTGATACTTATGTGTATTATCCTTCTGTTGTCTTTTATGACATCTAGGACTCTGCCACCCAGGTGTCTCAATCCTTGAAGACCACCCTTCACTGACCCTGAAAATCAGGTCACTGCTGATGCTTTTAGGCAACATGGTGCCTTCCTGCTTGAAAGGGTCACCATTGTATCACCACAAGTATAGGGCCCTCACTGGTTCAATCTGCTAACAAATCAGTCACATTTGAAGTAGCTATAACATCTGACCCACTCTTAGGTGAAATCAGGCTAAAACATTTCACCCAAGCTAATTATACCCTCCTGTGGGATGCCATCAATAATTTGCATGCCCCTGTTCCCACAGATGGCATTGACAACTATACTAAGGTATACACAAATGCCCTATAACAACATTTACACAGATGTATTGATGCAGCTGTACCTGATAGGATCAAAACAAGATCCTCAAGAAAAAAACAAGCCTCCCTGGTAGACATCCAGTATTAATAAGTTATACAATAAGAGGAAAAAGGTGCTGTTTAAAAATAAAAAAGAGAGGTCCCAGCACAGGAAGAACACCCTCTTCTGCTTGAACAAACAAATAAGATAACTTGTAAAATAATTTAAGGGCAACGTCAAAAAAAAAAAAATTAGCAACCATAGCTAAGGATATCCATAAGGCATTTTTCAGCTATATCTGTAACCTAAAGGGTAGGACCTAGATGTGTGCTGAACTAGCTGTGGATGGCATTACACACACTGATCCTGTGAAAATAGCTAACTTATTAGTGGACAGGTTTGGTGAAAATCCCTCCCCCATCTCCTCCAAACATTTCACAAAGCATTCCCTCTACATCTCCTCCACCTTGCATCTCCAAAGAGCAAGTCATTAATGCTCTCTTCAAGGCTAAAAACACAGCCTCTATGGGACCAGATGGCATCCCAGGTTGTGTTTTAAATGGTCTAAAGCATGAATTAGAAATTCCATTAGGTACTCCCTTCAACCACAGCCTGAGTACTAGTTTTGTCCCTGCTGTATGGAAAACAGCAACCATCATCCCCCTTCATAAAGTGGGTACTGCAACAGACCCTGGCAACTACAGACCCATAATCTTAACCAACCTTACCTGTAAGGCCATAGAATGAATCATCATGGATCTTATAAATAAGGATATAGGTGATCTCCAGACCCCTGATCTGACAGTTTGGTTTTGTCAAAGGCAGGTCATGCCTGTCAAGCCAGGTGGACTTCTTCAATAACATCACACGAGCCATAGACAAAGGCATATCTGTTCATACAGCTACCTTTGACTTAGCCAGAGCCTTCAACACAATCCCACATTTAGGCATCACTGCATTGATAAACTCTCCCAGTTGAATATCAACCCTTATGTTGTCAGGTGGGTTGCTAACTATCTCACCGACAGATCGCAATAAGACAAAGTTGAGCACCTTACCTCAGCCAGCAGACCTGTCACCAGTAAGGTTCCAGAGGGGTCAGTGCTGGGCCCCTTATTGTTTGCAATATACTTCTCAGAAGTTTAGGACAAAACAGAGGGGCTGTGGCTGACTAAGTTTGCTGATGACTGCAAATTAGGTGCAATCATTGAATCCCCAAACAATGTCAATATACTTCAAGAAGGACTTACACAAACCAATTATTTGTGCCAAAGCCATAGACACAATCTCAGTGCTAAAAATGCATTACTATCCCCTTTGGTAAAAACAATATCCATGCAGACTATCATATAAATAATAATATGCTAATTAACAGCTCAGTAGTGAGAGACTTAGGAACACAAGTTGACTGCAGCCTAAATTTTGACCACCATATGTCTACTACGGTAAGAAAGGCATTTGACGTCAGACATCTCATTAGCAAAGGCATTGTTTCAAGAGTGAAAGAGGTCATAACACCCCTGTACTTGACCTTCATCAGGCCAATAATTGAGTACAATGCTTCCTTTGGTATGTACCTTACCAGGCATCTGCAGAAACTTGAGAGACCTCAGATGTTTCTAACCAGGAAAATTCAGGGTCTCTGGCATGTGTCATACATTGACAGACTGAAGTCATTGTCACTGTATTTGGTAGTGTACAGGCTACTTAGAAGAGATTTGTGCCTGGCTTACAGAGCAATTTCAGATCCAAACCTAATGGAAATACTGCACATCCACAAGTCAAATGGGATAAGGGTCACCAGCACCAGGGACCTTAACCTAACCTGCAACATAAATAGGACCTGCTGGAGAGACAGATATGTCTCTCAGAGGTTGCCAGTTCTCTGGAATAGGCTACCAGTTCATGACAATAAAGCCCCTGTTTGACCTTGTTTAAGCATAGCCTCGATGACTGCATGGGAAACCATAAATTCTTGCCAGAGATTTCACCTATGACCTTCCTGGATATGGGCAGTTGTTAGTAACTAGGATCTTGAGTTTAGGCAAGGTCCTTTATATTGGGGTTTCTCTACTATTATATTGGGTACGCACAGCTAAGCTTATAAAAACCTTCAGGAAAATATCCTAGTAACCACCTATGAACGTATATGTGCAATCTATGGCACCCAGTACTTCAGGGTAGCATGCTGCTGGGTAGAACTCCTGCATATTTCTGGCTCTATCCTCAAGAGTACGGGAAAAATATATGTGCTCACTGGCCTGTTGAAGCATAGCATTCAGGAATTGATGCAGGATCCTGGATGATGATGCCTGTGACACCACCAGCATGTCCCCTGTTGGTCTCTGAAAAGTACCTGCAGCTAAGATTGTAAGTACTACACATACCTTTGTCTCCACTGGGATGGGTTTCCTTCAGTTTGCTCTGGATCTGAGTTGAGAATGACAGAGGTTGCAGAGTTGCTATAGTGTATCTCTATCTACCCTGTAGTACTCTACAATTTCCACATCATGTAGGTTGTGATGTTATCTGAGGTCTGAAAACTCTTCTCCATCTTGTCCTTGGTCTGTTAGCAGCAGCAGCAACATAGACTTCAGGTTGTTGCACATACACATGAATTAAAGCAACAGCAGCCCGTAACATTGTTTCTCTGTAGACTCCTTCCTGTGGTTGTATTCCAATAAGTTTTGAAATTCACAGGAAATAACAGCGCTGAGTCTACATAGCTGCTTTATAGGTTGTTGAATAACTCCTCCATCTTGGATTGGTTGATTAGCATACAATTCAGCTGCTTATGCTGTAATTTGCATGCCACTGTGCTTACTTTCTTTGCATGACTGTGCACATCTCTACACACAGTGTAGAGCCACTTACTGAAGCCAAAACAGTGCACAATATGCACATGGTGTAAACGGACTGTGTAGGCTTTATTGAATCTGGCTGATATGGTGATTTTGTTTGTTTTCTGAATGTTGTACCATAAAAGAAAAGAAGAAGTGTAAGCATGCAAATATGTCTTATATACAGAGACACACACACATATATATATATATATATATATATATATATATATATATATATATATATATTTGTATGTGTGTGTGTATATATATATATATATATATATATATATATATATATATATATATTTGTATTTGCAATATAAACTAGTGTATTGCTAGCATGCATATCTGGATGTTGTCTGGTATATTTCAGATGTGACAGAAGTGGGTGAATTCTTTCAATGATAGAGAATATTTTTGTGAATAAAGTAGTACCTGTTGTAGTGACAGCATGACAGACCTGTTTATTGTCTGGTATATTTCAGATGTAGTGGTTATGTGTAAATTATCTGTAAATTATCTCAGTTGTAGTCTAATAACAATATATAAAGTGAATATTTCAGAGAACAGTGTCTTTCAGCATAGACCACCATGTGTGTGGCACTGATTTATTGAGTCAGAGACCTCATGATGCAAACTGTCACCAGAAAAAATAGGCTTACAAAACAATGATTATTGATACTTTCTGTAACAACAGTCTTCAATAATGGAGATGTACATAATCAACAAAAAATGCATTTTGTATGAAAGTATATTTAATGCTTTGGTTGAATTAAAAATGCATGTTGTGCTAACTTGTAGAGCTTTGTTTTTTCTGGTACATTTTGATTCTGGTGGAAATTTTACTTTTTTAGAGCATTCAGCAAAAAAAGTATTGCACTGCTAATATTTAGCTGTGTATATTGGTTGGTATATTTTAGATGATTTCTGGATGTTTGACCATCTATTCTAATCAAAACGATAGTTTGCTTTGCAGTCCTAGGTGTTAATAACCACCTGGTGACTATTGCTTCTGATTTTTAAGCAGATTGCAGGAAGGAAAGTTTAGATATGTCTTAAATATATAGAATGCTTTTTGTATGTACAGTATAAATCATTCTTCTGAAAACAGTTACATATGTGCACTGGCCAGAATTGCTTAACTGTGCTGATTTACTAAAGATTGAACATTCAGTCTAGGAACAAATGTTTTACTTAGCAGTGCCAACACTAAATAATCAAACATTCACTACAGTTTCTGATTATAAAAAGAATGCAGGCAAGGAGTGTTAAAATGTCATAGATAGATATATATTTATTTATTTTATTTTTATTTTACATTTGTTGACCGGGCTAGTCCAGCTGGATAATTTCCATTTTCAGTGGAGGCCCGGGGAGAAAAGCTCCACAATTAAAACAAGGTTAAACATTTAAGCAACAATGCATACATTTTAGTGTAGTAGAAAATACAGCGAAAAAAAAACAGGTAAAAAACAAATAGCCTAAGCTATATATTCATATTTTTTTTTTTTTTTTTTTTTTTAGAACAGTACAGTAATTTAGTCATTTGAAATAGCAGGGAAAGATAGTGATTTTTACGTAGGGAGGTATGGCTGAAGAGCGAAGAAGTCAGATAGATAGATAGATAGATAGATAGACACACAGATAGATATAGATAGAAAATGTTCTCCTGCTAGAATGTAGACATATATGTTGGTTGTATGTTGGTTGGTACATTTCAGATATCTGATAATGACTGTGTTGATAGTGTGCACATTCTGTAAATGGTAATCAAAATGTGTAAAGAGAATATTTCAGAATATAGAAGTTTTCAGTATGGGTCACTATGTGCTTAATGTTGGGGTACTGAGAAAGAGACCCTATACAGTCAAGGGTAATCAGAGAAGAGAGGCCTGCAGGAGAATGATTGCAGAGGGCTTCTGCACCTACATTTTCAGAAAAAGATGGAGATACTTATGTACCAAAATCTTTAGATTTAGAATGAAAACAATTGTAATGTTGAATCACTGGATGAATTCACATGTGAAGTACTAAAATATGGAGGATCCCTAGTGAAATGTTAGCACTTGAAATGCCAAGTGCTGACATGCCAAAAAAAGACAAAAAACATTCTAACCTTATTTTTTTATGGGGTGGGGCAATCCCCACCCCCAGAAATTATATATACCAACTCCGAGATTACCATACCTTGGATAAAATGGAATACTCTGAGAAATGGCATCTCGGACTTGGTATACACAAGTCTGATCTTTCAGCTTTTCAGTTTCAGTATTTTGGGACTTGCTCTAGTTGGTCCTGACATTTCAAATGGTTAGCAGTGTGGTCTGTATACTGTTTGGTATATTTCAGATGTGTCTTAGACATGGATGTTAAGTTGTCAAGTAAAGTATATAATAAATATAAACGTAAAAGATAAAAGTAATTATAGCCTAGCTTCAAGCATGTAAAAACATCTTAATTAAGTAGCTGGCAGCTCCTTTGGGAAGGCTGTTAAAATTGGTGTTTCCTTCGCACAAACCCTCAAAGCTTATTTTGAAAGAGAATTTGCAAGATGTGAAGCAAGAGGTAATGCTAAGCATGTGAATGCCTATGAAATGTACTAATGCCAGACTGAATGAAGCAGCATGTATCCTTTTTTTTTTATTTCTTCTGCTTCTAGTATTGTTTATCTGCAATATGTGCCCTCCTGGTAAATACATTTGTTTGTCCAGATGTTAAAGGACAGAGAGAGAGGAGTTAATTCCTGAGGCAGAATGAGACCTTTTCATATAAAAGACAAGGAGAAAATGGCATTGGAATTTAATGGCTATTGAAACTTTTAAAGGCCAATAAGAGAATCAAGTCAAGAGGAAACAAATGCGGAAGTGTTATGACAAACTTTGTTACTTGTGGTGTTAGGTGTGGGGCTGGCTGATTTATGACTGTCTCCTTAACAATGTCACATTACACTGAAAACTGGTGAATGATATTTGTTATATAACAATGTGTTACTGTAGAAGAAGAAGAAGAAAAAATGTTGAATTAGTGGTTGCTGGCTTGCCTGTAGAATTGTCCTCTAGATGCTTTATGGGCCTGGGACTGCAAAGGATTTAAAGGTCCTACAGGGCCTACGAGAAGTTCAAAAAGGTTGGAAAAGCTGGAGATAAAGCCAAGGTGGCTTTGATGTCTTTGCCTGTTTTACATGATCCATTTCAGAGGGTAGCTATAGATATTATTAATCTTCTCAGTACTCCATGTTACATAAGTCAGGTAAGAAATATATCCTGGTAGTATTGGATTATGCCACTAGGTACCCATAAGCAATGAGTCTGTCTTCCATTGAAACAGAGAAGGTGCTAGACATTTTCATCAGAGAAGGGTTCCTAGGAAAATACTGTCAGAGTTGACAATTTTGTTGTAATTATGTATGGAAATGATGTGCTGTAAAGAACCAAAAGGCTACCCTGTACTATTACAAACAAATGGTCTGGTGGAGAAGTTCAACTCTACACTAAAGACAATGCTTAGGGCATTTGCAGACCAGTTCAAGAGAGAGTGGGACAAGTACCTGCACCATCTTCCCCGTGCATATAGGGGGGGGGGTGTCCTAGAAATGTACAGATTTTTCCATCTTTTGAGCTACTGCATGGTCATAAGGTAAGGGATCCCTTGGGTTTAATTAGTGATACATGGACATTTTAACCTCAAGACTAAGCTTAGGGATCTTCTGGGTTGGCTAAGGAGCACCTAGTTCAGACATACCAGAACAAAATACACTGATATAACAGGACAGCCAGAGCCACAGTGTATTCTGCTGGACAACAGGTGGCAGTACTTATTCCTGTGAAACACAACAGGCAGCAGGCAGCCTTGTAGGGCCCTGTCACAATTATGAAAAGGGTGAGTGATTTCTACTACATGATAGGTTTGCCAAGTAGGAGGCCAAATCACAAACTCTACAACATTAACGTGATAAAGCCCTATCATGACAGAGAGGTTCAGGTACTTAGTATCCGCTGTGAATTGCAGGAGTCAGAGGTGGATTATGGAAGTAGACATGCTCAGTGATGCTCTGTTTGATATTGTGGATGGGGTGGTAATCTCAAAATAACTAACAAGTTCAGAAAATCCAATCAGTATTTCAGGAATTTGGAAATATGTTCACTGGTAGACTGGATGTACCCACCCAGTGGAAAACCATGTAAACACAGGATCCCAGAGACTAATCAAACAATCATAGTAGCTGAAGGAGTTAAGACAATTCACAGAAAGAGGAACTGAAGGACATTTTGGAACTAGAGATAATCCAAGATTCCAATAGTCACTACACTTCACCTGTGTTGCTGATGCCAAAGAAGGATGGTAGCACCCAGTTCTGTGTAGAATACAGGAACCATAACAGTCCACAGAGAGCCAGATGTTTGCTCCATGCTGAGGAAGGATGAAGCTCTAGAGCAGGTGAATGGGGTTAATTAACTACTATTGACTTGACCATGGGTTAGTAGCAGGTGCCATTGATACCTGCAGTCAAAAAGAGGTCAGCATTCATGACATCACTTGGGATATATGAGTTTATAAAAACACCTTTTGGTATGAAGAATGCACTGGCAGTCTTCCAGAGTCTAGTAGACTACATTTGTTTGTTTCCATCAAATACCACTAATAAGGCTTGTGGAGCAGAGGCACTAAGATATATTAAAACTTCTTGTATTTTCCTTCTCTCTGTGGGGGTATTTTCACATTTGTTTATTTATTTATTTATGTACACTTTGTCAGCAGGGTTCGTTCCACTAGACTAATGGTAATATTCATACTGACTAGGGGAAATTTGGCAAAGGTACCAGGGAACTTCCCTTTCTCTTTTCTATAAGTGGCATAGGATCTTTTACATCCACCTGAGTTACACCAACTCAGGCAGATGGCACCTTGGTTTACTGTCTTATCCAAAGGATGGCACACTCAGGAGTGCAAGACCCTCCATACTTTGCACTGCAGTGCCAGTACTGGAAAACTAATCTAACTACCTGGTGTAGGTATAAAACATGCAACCTTCTACACCAAAGGTATATCCTAAAAGAAGCAGAAGATGATGGTCTGGCTTATCTGGATGATATTACATTCTATGGCTTTTTTCTGGGCAGAACATATAAAACATGTCATGAAAGTTTTAGGCAGACTACAATGGGTAAGGTTGACTATTAAGATTAACAAGTGCCAGGTAGGTATGGCAGGCATATCTTATCTGGGTCACAGAGGAGAGGTGGAAAGATTAGGCTTGAACTTGCCAGGAGTGAGGACATTAAGGCCTGGCCTACTCTTATGACCAAGAAACTTGTAAGGGTATTTCTAGTGACAGCTGGCTACTATAGGAAATGTGTTCCCCAGTATACTACAATACTTACTCCTTTTATAGACCTTAAGAAGAAATGTAGACCAAGTGAGGTTGTCTAGACAGTAGCCTGTGATCAGGTATTTCAAAACTGCAAGGAAACTGTTAGTAGACCGCTGTAATAAATACTCCTGATTATAGTCAATATGTCATTGTACAAGTAGATGTTTTTAACTATAGGAAGGGGACTGCACTTAGTCAAGTTTCCTCAGAGGGGGAGGAGCAACCTATCATGAATTTGAGTTGCAGACTTCAACCCATGGAGTAATCTTAAAGTAGATATGGAGAACAAATGTGTGGGTATAACTTAGGCACTGCATAAGCTACAGCCTTATTTGTATGGAAGCTGTAGTTACAGACCATAACCCTTTAAAAAGGCAATACAGAGCAAGTGGACAAAATGGAAATCATCTTACATGGAGTCTAGCTTGGCAGTCCTATAATGTGATTAGCCAGGAACACTATAGTAATGCAAATTGTAATGCAGATGGATTATCAAGAAGGACTATGAGATAATATACCAAAATACTGCACCCTTGTCTCAAGCAGCATTTCTTGAGGATAACCCTCCAGAAATTAACTTGAGGTTCTTAAAGGAAATGGGGAAATGTGAAACTAGGTGTAATGACATGATGAAGTGATTGAATGTCTTTGAAGTTTGCATATGTCAGTCTGAATGAAGCAGGATGTATTCTTTCCAATGCATATTTGAAATATTTAGAGCTTAAATGGCAAATATTCTTTAGAGTGGATATTCCGCCTGACATTAATGAGAAAATATTTATTAAATGTTTCTTAAAGTTTAAGAATATCTGATTCTGTAGGAACATGCATTAATACATTTTTCATGTTTTTTTATATGAGTATATTGTTATACACACTTTTTTGGTAAGAAATGAAGTAATAGATTTTTGACAAACAGCAGAGACTGTTTAATATTTATTGTGATTTTTTGCATCTTGATTGTCATTGGTTGTTTTGTAATTTAATTGACTGACTGAGTATTTAAGTGAGTTGTTTGAAAGAGGAAGTCGTTTCTGAAGAAGTTCTGTGAATTAAATGAACAAAAGCATTTAAGCTATACCAGTGCCTGGTTGTTGCTTTATTTTTTGTTATTATTTCTAGTTATTTTTGATTTGTTTGCTTTAGCGTATAAGCACATATTCTTCGCTTCACTTACTGGCACCTTTTACTCAAAAACATCGTTATTTATTTATATTTAGGAATACCGTTCTTTTCAGTCTTGAATGATGTAATAGGTTAGGTTTATTGAAAACCTTTTGGGAATCTTTGTGAGCAGTGGATTTATTTTATTTTTAATATAGAAAGTGACGAAGTTTGCAACTTCACTTTGCATCCTACATTGGAAGGAGTGACTAACCTCACCAAAAACCTGACTGATGTCATTGATCAAGCCCAGGCAGGGCTTAAATAGCTGAAAGGGAGTTTTGGAGCCCTACACAAGCATGGTGAAAGTTCCCATCTGTTTATTTCTTCATCATCAGATGATGGGACTGTCATTGTGGGTGAAACAGATTTTTCCCAGCAGACATTAACCAGATTCCTGCAGGAAGAAGATTTCACCCATTTTTTGGAGGTCAGCTCATCATGGCATTCCACAAGGTCTGTAAGCATTTACAATAACATTTTTGACTTTAAAGACAGCTTTTCTGAGCTGGAAAGGAAAGTTTTGAAACTTAAAGTTTAACATTAGAGAATCATTATCTGAACAAGTGTGTTGACCTTATGGTGGTGCCATTGAGGATCAGACTGTATGCATTCCCCAATGAAATTACTGTTAAAGATAAAATCTACCTCAACATTAAAGACATTTATAATAAAGCTGATTTAAAGGTGTTAAAAGCATTAATTAATTAATTGATAGCAAGCTTAACAAACACCTTGGCTTTCAGGCCTTCCAGTATTTATACCTGAATCTTATTGAAAACAATGAAAGGCTTATCAGTAATATTACTAACAAGAAAAAGAAAAAAGTTGGTTAGAGACATCAAAAGTTACCAGCTTGGGCAAGCCTTTCTCATAAAGAAGAAAGGCCAAAAACAAGGTAGTGGTGTTGATAATAACTATGAAAGCAAAAATACTGTGTTTAAAAATCTGGATAGATTGGACTCTTTCATCAAATAAAGACATTGGTGAGCAACACAGAGATATTTTAACCAGCGAGTCCAGCAAGTCCAGTGAACTATCTTCTTCTTCATCTTCTTTGTTTTTTACATCAGCAACGGAGACTTGCAGTCTGCCTCCAAACCAAGAGGCCTTGACTGTGGCTGCAAAGAAGAAAGGCAAAAACAAAGGACATTAGAAAAGGACTGTTACATCTTTAATTTGAGTAACAAGTTTATTTCTGAAACAGACTTAAGTTTCCTTGCTAAGGGTTTATCTTTATTACCAGCTAGTAGAGCCCCTGTTGTTAACACTTTTATTGATTTTAAACTATTTGTAAGGAAGTTGATTTTAAAATACATTCTGAGTGAAGTTAATATGAAAGATGTTGTTTAAAAAAAACTAGCACATATAACCCAACACTTGTTCATACACACAATGTCTTTGTGTTTATTTATAAGGCAGACCTCTACAATTTGTTTCATGGTTCCACACACAATAGGGTCAACAATAAGTATTATAATTTAAGTAAGCAAGAAATTGCAGCACTTAAAAGGCTGGGTAATTACACAGACTTAAGCTATATGAAAGTGGACAAAGGCCAAGGTATTATCATCATGGAAAGAAGCAAATACAATGATGCTATTGGTAAATTTTTGTTAGCTGAAACCAGTTACAAAAAGGTTTCAAAAAAGTTTGTGAGAAATAGTTACAAAAATATTGATCTGTGTCTGTGATTTGTTGCATCAAAGACATATCAGTTTAGATCTGTTTGAATTTCTTATGGTGGAAGAGTCATGATTAGATTATTTATTTGGCATTCCAAAGATACATAAGAATGCAAAGCAACCTCCTTTTAGGCCCATAGTATCTGCACCTTTCAATAAAACATTTAAAATATTTATTTAGATCAAGTGTTAAATCCTATAGTTCAGAAAAGTAAATATTATTTAAAAGTCTTACGAATATTTTTAGATGAGCTTAAAAACTATAATTTCACTGAGAATGAAACTATGATGTGTACCATTGGCATCGGTTCTTTATACACATCCACTGTTCTGGAAGATAGCATAGATTTTGTTAGGCTTTATTTGAGCAAATATTTGAAAGATTGCAGACATGATGTCTCCGTTATATGTCAACTGTTAGACACAGTGTTAAAAAATATTTTTTTTATGTTTAACAGTAATGTATTCCAACAAAAAAGGGGTGTGGCTATGGGGTCCCAAGTGGCTCCAGTATTTGCCAACCTAGTTCTTTGCTGGTGGGAGGAGTGCCTAGCTAAAATTCCATTTTTTCATTATGTTAACTTCTACAGAAGATACTTTGGTGACCTGTTTTTTATTTGGTCCAGTGATAGAAGTACATTACAAGATATTTTGCAGCAAGTTAATGGCAGTGTGATCTGGCTTAACTTCACATTGAGAGATATGGGAGAATCTGATCATTTTTTAGACATTACAATTGATTTGAACATTAAAGAAAAGAAGGTTTTTAGTAATATTTTTAGGAAGAGCACATTTATTAACAACTATTTGCATCTCTATAGTTTTCATCCCTCTTACATGAAATTGAATGTGTTCCATGGGCAAATCATTATATTAAGCCGATTGATTAGTGACAGCAAAGTTTTTTAGAGGAAACAAAGTCATCAAGCTTTTGGACAAAAGAGGATATCTCCCTATAAAACTGACTTATTTCAAACAATGTCAAAGAATGAAGATATGATAAATTTCCTCCCATTATCAAGGCAGGTTTTTGCGCTAAAGAGAATACTAGTAATAAACAGTTTGTCTGCTCCTTTCTGGTCCCTTTAAGTATTGAAGGTAGAAAAAATAAGGCAAATTATTAGTGACAACTGGAAAATTCTATTAGGAAATCATGAACTCGCAAAGATTATTAGACAAAAGTCTAAGTTCATACACAAAAGAACTAGAAATGTAAAGCAATTCTTAGAAAGCTCATCAAATGCAGAAGGTCGGTGCAGATAAACAAAAAAATTAGGGACCTTCCCCTGCAATGGCTGCTCACAGTGTAGATACATATTGTCCATGAGCAGTCTTTATTTCGAGCACAATAATTATTTTGTACACTGCAAAGGACAGGATAACGTCAAACTGAAGGAATAGTTTATGTTGTGGTCTGCTCTATGTGTAAGTTTTTATGTATAGGAAAAACTATACATAGGTTATCAAAAAGAATCAGGAAGCCTGCTATGGCTATAATGAAGAAAGACATCAGTAATGCACTAGCCAGGCACTCTCTAAAATGTGCTGATTTCAACAAGTTTCAGTTTATGGTGTTGGAAAAGGTTAGTGTGGAAAGGTTCATTGACACTTCCAATGCATATCTGGAATACTTAGAGCTTAAATGGCAAATATTTTTAGAGTGGATATTCCAGCTGGCATTAATGGGAAAATATCTATTAAATGTTTCTTAAAGTTTAAGAATATCTGATTCTGTAGGAACATGCATGAATGCATTTTTCATGTTTTTATATGAGTATTTTGTTATACACACATTTTTGGTAATAAATGAAGTAACAGGTTTTTAACAAACAGCAGAGACTGTTAATTATTTATTGTGATTTTTTTGCATCTTGATTGTCATTGGTTGTTTTGTAATTTAATTGATTGATTATTTAAGTGAGTTGTTTGAATGAGGAAGTAGTTTCAGAAAAACATCTGTGAATCAAATGAATGAAAGCACTTAAACTACGCCAGTGCCTGGTTGTCATTTTATTTTTTTTATTCTTTCTTTCTTTCTTTCTTTCTTTCTTTCTTTCTTTCTTTCTTTCTTTCTTTCTTTCTTTCTTTCTTTTTCTTTTTTTATCTTTTCTCTTTTTCTCTCTCTCTCTTCTGTTTCTGACATGTTTATCTGTAACGTGTTGCCTCCTGATAAAAACTTTTGTTTGTCCAGAATTAAAGGATAGAGATGTATTAGTACCTGAGACAGGATGGTACCTTCTTCTAATACAACAGACAAAATAAAACAGCATTGAAATGTAATGGTAACTTTTTAAGACTCAGCTGTGAATTAAGTCAAGAAGAAACAGATGTAAAACTGTTGTGACAGACTCTGTTAATTGTGGCACTGAGTGTGGGGCTAGCTGGTTTATGACCTGCCTCTGGAGCAATAATGAAGTCATACTGACAACTAGCAAAGGACTTCTGGTATACAGCACTGTGTAAGTTATTTTAAGAAGCAGTATTTCTTGCATCAGCTAGCTAGAAAGCTTACATATCTGGAGTTAAGTCTTTTTGTATGCATCATATGTTTACTGTGTATTCCTTTAATTTTGCATCTGTGCCAACCTACATATATTTTAGTCTGTATTTGGACTATTTTCTTTATTACTTAAGTAAAATGCATTTGTTTGCCTTAAAGCTGTTTAGGTTGATATGTGATATGTAGAAAAAAAAGTTCCAGTTCTTCAGATCCATTAACATAGACGTATGAATCCTGACTATGACCCAGGTGACATGAGGTCATTTGGTATCCCCTGTGTCTGTTGGTGCTGGCATAATAGGGAAAGGAATTATGAGGTTCTGCCTGATAACCCTTTTCTGTGTAGGGATGTGGATGAAATACCCATAGGGTAACCTCACTCTCCATTGATTGTGTGACTAACTTGGAAGGAGCTGCCTGGTTTGGTATGGTGGCAGTCATGGGAGGGTTTGGCAACTTAGTGTTTGGGGAAGAGACACTCAATTTATCATACCTTATGGCTCACCTTGCCTGCTTAGATGATGCAAGCATGTAAAGGAGAAGGGCCTAAACATTTCAAGCTAAATCTCCATAAGTGGCAGTGGTGGCTGCCCAGGCTCACTGTCCTCCTATGGGAGACCTATCACTATAATTGGAAGGCCTGTGACCACCAACCCAGAGGGATTCAGTACCCAAGAAGACCCACTACCAATGTGCCCATGGATTGGGCAGGTTTGGGGCTAAGCTGGAACATGCTACAGTGAAGAACAACATGAAGTACAACCCACTGATCCAATTGGAAAAAAAATCCATTCTTAACTGAGCATGCAATCCTGCATCAGTGAAAAACATTACCTGCCTAATAGGAATATAGCATGCTCTCTGTGTATACAGGTTTAGGAGTTGCAAAAAATGTGCATTCTCTGCAAGTGCACCATTGATATACCCACAGAAAACAGCTATGGACATTAATTCCATATTTCAAGTAATAGAATTGGTTTGACTATTAGTAGACGGTTATGTTTGTCATACATCCTTGAAATAAATAAG
This sequence comes from Protopterus annectens, assembly GCF_019279795.1. Classification (NCBI taxonomy): domain Eukaryota; kingdom Metazoa; phylum Chordata; order Ceratodontiformes; family Protopteridae; genus Protopterus; species Protopterus annectens. The sequence continues at coordinate 194,888,715 of NC_056736.1, read as the reverse complement.
AATGCTGGTCACATTAACAGGAAAGTTTCTTACAGAAGGAGGCATGGTGTTTGGCTCATGCGAAATGCCCACTGTGGTAATGTTAGCCAGTGTAAGACACAGAGTTAAGTAGTTCAGGATAGCTGTACTTACCAAAATTGAAAATGTCAATGTATACCATCTGGAAGTCCACTCAGATACCTGCCTAGCCAGTAGCTGTAACATGTTATTTTTCTCTGGAGCTCAAAATATCTACACATAGGCTCAGTGACTGTTCCTCCATGTTCTACTTCTCACTCTCTAGAAAACCAGGAATTTGTATACAGTCATCGTGACTGTATACAATCATTTTGAATGCCTCAAAACTGCATTCTATTGTCAGCAGCATGAAGACTGTCTGCACATGACTGCTCTAAGATCACCTTCTTCCAGTCGATAATAAAACTTCATGTGACTGCACTACCACACCCTTTATCTCTCTAGAGCAGCAACGAGAAGTGTACAACCTTTGTGAATGTTCTCTTATGTCGACCCATTCTTATCCTTTTGATTATCTAGGTTGTGACTGGGGAGAATTTGGACTTGCTGGTGTGCACACTGCACAGTCAGATCATGGGCAATAGCTAGAGACAGAAACATGGACTACTCTGGCAGGCATGCAAATAGTTGGGGATATACACAATCATTTGATAATAATCACCTTCCTAACACACTGAAACTGATGAAGATACACCTTCTGGGAACTCTCAGACCTCAGATCCTTGGCATAAATCATACGTATCTGCAGGATTTTTGTTTGAACCCTGCAGAATAGTTACTGTGAATCGCTTACACAAATGTGAACCCCCTTAAATCATAGTTAAGTATATGATCATCAGCCTCTCCAACTTTATATGCAAGATCATGGAACATATCATAGCAAAAATACATTTATGCAGACAACGGCAACTTAACTGATCTAAACCCCAGTCACTTTAGTTATCTGCTGGACATGTCCTGTCTCCTGAATCTTGTAAGCTTCTTTGAAGAGGTTAAAGAGACTGTGGACTGAAGCCACCTGATGCATTGCTATTTTTTTTTTTACTTGGCCAGGAATTTTGATACTATCTCCCATCCTGGAGTTATTAAAAATAATCAGTTTAATCCCCTATTTTATTTGCTGGTCAGCTAATTGTCTATTCAACAAATCTCAGGTTATGAAAATTGATGGCACTAATGCTGAACATCAAAGCATTAAATAAGGTTGTGAGCTGGAGTTCCTATGGTACAAGGTTTGATTCTCTTAGGTCTTGTTCACCTACTGTGTGACCTTGAGCAAACCAATCAACTAGACAACTGGGTCACCCCTGAAAATAGAGTGTAAAGTGGGCCTATGAGGTTAACATATAGACCCTTATACCATAAACCTAATACAGCTGCCCGTAGCAGGATGTATTACTGACTGCCTTGTTGGAATGTCACCAGGGGGTAAAAAATGTAAACAATCAAACAAAGTAACTACCTTACCAGCTTGAGTATGTAGCAGAACAATAACATCTTGGTCTGAAGTATCAGAGTAGGAATGTGGGGATACCTGGGCATCGTGTGGTCCTTCGGTGTTGTGAGTCTGTGGTTCTTTTTCTCTAGTCTGAAGGATCTGATTTGATTTGTGGTTACCCCTTGTTGCTTTCTGGGATTGTGCTGGAGTTGAGCCAATGGTTCCTTGTAGCTAGGCTGTAGGCAAGAAGCATCTATCTGGGTTTTGTGTGCCGGACACATTGATTCCAAGCTTCCTTCTATGCTGAATTCAGGGCTCCTTCCCATAAGGCTAAAAGGGAGCGAAGATTATGTCAAGAGTAAACATCAGCTGGTAATTTCCCATGAAGAAAGGAGACTGGAGCCAGTACAACACAGTAAAGTCCTCTTATTGAGAGATGTTAGGCAGATGAGCACTTTTTGATACTAAGTTCAACATTTCATCTGTATTTATTAGGAAAGAAATGGGCATATACATGGGTAAGTAACACTCCCGGGCATGTCCCATGTATAGGTTGGCTCAAGGGGGTGGTCTATAGTAGTACACCCATTGGATTGTAACTATTTTTTTGCCTTAAAAACATTTAAATAATACAATTTATCAAAAGAGAAGGTTATATTGAGATTCCACAGTTTTTATTAACATATTAATGTTTAATAATAAATAAGAAATCATCACCTTAGGATGTAGGGTTAGACATTGGATTAACATCCAGTGAGTACTGGTGTGTGAATACATTAGCACAATTATCTTTTTTTATTTTACCTTAAATTGTTTGTGGGACAGAAGTCCAAAAGACCAGGGTTTAGCTACTGTTTACCAAGGGAGAACAAAAAATATATTTCATAAGCACTTTCGCCAAAAGGAGCTTTCTCAGATCTGCCTAATTCCAAAATATATACAAATATATGGTGGTATAGCGTGTGTGTTTGCAGGACTAGTATTGTGAGTAAGTAGCAGGAAGATGACTTTCAAAAAAAATCTGGTTTAATATATGGGAAGTGTCTAGGTTATTGTTCAGCTACTTACCTAAGCTGGTAAGGTAGTTACTTTGGTTGGTTAACAAAATAGGCATGATGATGAAGATTATTATTATTATCACTATTAGTGTAGTACCACATGGATCAGTGCCAAGTTCACTCAAAAATCATCATAAACTAAATATAGTCTCAATATTAAATAAAAGATGCAGAATAACAGCATTCAGCAAAAAAAAAAAATAAAAAATCTGATCCCACCTGATCCCACCTCATATGCAGCAAATGGCAGCACTCTTCAGGCAGATATGGTCTTTAAAGACATATGTACTTACCTGAACAACTCTTTCTTGTTTGATCATCATATTTTCACCTCTGTCAGGAAGTATATCTGCCTTTGTTAATTTCCAAAGGAGTATCTTCAAAATACAAAGAACCAATTCAAATACTGTGCTCTTCCCTTATCAGAGCCATTACTGAATCTAGTATCCCCAAGTACATCACTCATTTGAAAGACCTCAAAGAATTCTACCCAATAAAAAGTAAAGGACTTAAATCCTTCACTTACCAGGTATGACTACCATAACTTTCTTTATATTTAAAATGCTGTTGCCTACTCTGAGGAGACCCATGTCTTGCTTTTTGAAAGCCATGAAAGACCAAATCCTATTTGATATTCTGTTTCTTTGCAAAACTATTGGTTCTCCAAACACGTTCACTAGAATTCTAAGTCTGCACCTACCAACAAATAAACAAGACTCACTGGAAGGATATTTTATTAATTTATTTATTTGTTTATTGATTGATTCACTGATTGAATGATTGCTTTTGTTGAGAGTGGCTATCCAGAATGGGCTATGGTAGACCCGTTTTAGTTGAGATCAGGGGAGAAAATCTTCATTTACAAAATATGCAGTTTTATCTGAGAGAGAAAATAGCAAAGCTTCAAGTTACATTAGGAGTATACAACTGAAAGGCTGATATAGTAGGGAAAATCTGCAATCATTAAACTACATGGTCATCACATATTAGTACATGACCAACTAGCATACATGGTGAGGTTTAAAATGCAATTTACAATTTTATATTTATAGGTATGAGAAATATGAAAGAGGAGGTGTGGGAGGCAAGAGAATAAAAGCAGGATGTGAGGAATACACAAGCAGTATATATATTTATTAACTGATAAAGAGATAAAGGAAGTTGAAGTGAACTTGAGATAGGTGGAGAAGGTAGTCACTATGAGTTACAATTTGGCTGCAGGGAAAAAATGTCGCTGGATGAGTACAGACAATACAAGTGGCAGTAAGGGCAATGGAGCAGAAGGCAGTGAGAGGTTAATATTGATAATTTGCTTTTTTGAGGTATATAGGGATATTGTAGGTGCTAAGGGCCAAGGTAGTCGAGCTTGGGTAGGTGCAAGAAGGAGGCAAATGCTTTTAAAGTGTTGTGTCTAAAATATTTTGAATCTATACAAGTTGGTTTGTTTGCAGTCTGATGTTGGAAGGGTTAGAATTCCTGAATTTGGAGATATAATTTGAGTACAGGGACAAACCAGCAGAGTTGTCGGGTTTCTTTTGGTTGATAGGGAGTGTAGTGATTGGGCAGAGGTGTAAGTTTCCAATAAGGCTTGCAGTACAGGACGGTTTTGCTGTTTGCAAATTACATTATGAACAGATGCTGAGTAGGCTAGACATTGGTGAGGTTGTGCAGAATTATTAGGGATGAATTTAACTGTCTTGTTATAGGATTGTTGAATTTTTGTTAGAGATTTGTGGTGGTTGGTGTAGATATGGGCAGTGTATAATAGTGATTGTAGAAGATATACAGAGGCTACATTTTGGACATTGCTAGTTAAAAAGTGTTTGCTACAATATAGGAGTTCAAGTTTTCTTTGGGTTTTAAAAGATAGCTTGCTGTACTTGAATATCAGACTTTAGGTTACTATCTATAATGACATCAAGTAGCTTTGTGTGGGACTTAAGTGTTATTCGATGAGGATATGGATAATATATTTTTTTGCACAGGATGCAGAATTTAATCTAAAAAGCAATAACTTGATTTTTTTAGAATTCAACAGGAGGTGAGAATTGATGAGAGCTTTTGACATCTTTTCCAGAAGTTCTGTGAGATGCTTAGCTATGGTTAACAATGCAGCAGCATCAGCATGCTGAATGACAGTATGGCCATTAGGAGGAATGCAGAGGTCAATAATAAAAATGTTAAAGAGTATGAGGCTCAGGACTCAGCACTCTGACACTTTGACTGAGATGGGCTTGACTGGTGATTGTTCTTTCTGTCATTTTACTTCATGTAACCCGTTAGAGAAGTAATTATTGAACAGTTAGAGGTAGGAGATGTCAAGGCTCGTGAAAGTAGTCTATGAAAAGAATCCAGTAGGGTGCAGTGCCAAATCCCTTAGATAAATTAAGGAGCAGGCAGGAAACAGTATCCAGAGACCTGTTGTAGTTGATATGATGGGTGAAATTAAGAAGAGTTGTGGTAGTGATATGGTGTGGACTGAAGCCCTGCTTTGCAGAGGAGAGGAGTTTGCTATTTTTTAAGTGTTTGTGAAGCTGGGACTATATACACTTTTGCAGGATTTTTGATAGAGAAATAATAGCTATAAGGTGGTAATTACAGAACTCAGTGGAGTGCCTTCTTTGTGTATGGGAATTATTAATGACTTTTTACAGATAATGGGTACATAGTTTTGTTGGATAGGTCTGCTTATGAGGACAGAGCAAATTTTATGAGAGAGGATCAGCATCCATGATAATATCTTCCATGGGAAGATTGTCACCAGCAAATGTGATGTGTTTTAGCTTTTGAAGTAAATTTTTTGATAGTGGAGAAGAGAACAAAGCTGATGTGGAAGACAGAGATTTTAGAGGATAGTTTTGTGGGGGTGGAGAGAGAGGTTGGTGTATAGTTGTTTATGATGGAGGTCACTCTATGTATGAAGTGTGATATGAGTTGGTTAAAAATAGGTTTGGTATGACTGGTATTGCTAGGAGATGGTTGGGCTGGTTGGCCTGGACTTAATAAATTGTTAATGAAGGACCATAATAGTTTGGGAATTCTTAGCGTGCACATACTGGATTGAAGTACAATGAATTAATCTATCAGTTCTGATTAATCTTTAGAGTTTGTATGGAGATCTCTTAAATTTTGAAGGCTGGTCTCTGTTTTATTATCAAACAAAGATTTCCAAGCTTTATCTCAGGCTCTTATTAGTTGTTTATTGTTTTTTGTGTGCTAAGTGGTGGGATTAAATTTGACTCTTTAGTGTCATGTCAAGGCTCACCGGTTTCATAAGATGAGAAAGGTATAATTAAAATATGCAACTCCTTCATCCAGAGTGAAAGTTTCAGTAGATGTTTCTATCTTTGCTAAACTGAGAATTGTGTACTGAGTTACAGTGGTTGTCTTTTTGGGGGAGCACTGGCAATATTTTAAGAAAGATTAAAAGGGTGTCATTCATAATGTTTGAGAGGACACAAGAGGAGAAAATTTTACTTGTGCCATCTGAGGGGGCTCAGGCTAGAACAGAATATCTACTGAAGTGTTTACTGTATCTGTTTGGAGAAGTGATGAGCTGTATGAAGTCGTATAGATTTAGGATAGGTACATAACTCAAAATATTCTGAGCTTATGATATCAGTTTTCACTACTGGTCAACAAAGTATTACTTTGGCTAAATTTAAAGCTAGTCTTTATGACTGGAAGGTAGAAATACATTTATTTTTCAAGATTTGTTAACCAGAGTAAATGAACTGATACAGGGATCCTTGGCAGTCTTTTCCTGGACCAATAGGTATAAAAGTCACACTTAATATAAAAATGTTATGAAACTAAATTTATAAAAAATATTGAGTTACAACTATATTTTAAGTCAGGCATAATGAATAAATCATAAGTACAATATTATAAGATAAAGAGAGATACAAGAAAAAGTTATTTTTGCATACACATAAATTTGTTTAGAGTATTACATGTGAAAAGAAATAGTAAAGCAGTAAGATACATTCGTCAGAGTCATCATGTATATCAATACTGGATTTCAGAATTGGCCTTTACTAAGTGCTTGAAATGAGAAGGAAAAACTTTTAAGTGTGGCCACTTAAAGGTGTATATGAAAAATCATCTTATGAGCCCTATGATCACTTGCATTATAATGTTCCTATATTCCTATCCCTTATCAAGGACCCAGACGAAATGGATCAGTATATTTTCAAAGTCCAGTATAATATATCAGGTCTTTATTTTATTAATGAAGATACTATTTTAGTAAAGAGTGCATAAGCTGATAACTATCATTCTATCATGTTGATCATTAATGCCATAATAGCAGGTTTTGACACTGCCTAAATCAGACTTCATTTGTAATATATACCTGCACATCACTAGGAATGCTGTCTTTATCATGAAAACGACTCATATCAGGCAATAAGTCTGCTGACTGGAATTACAAGCAAGCTTCCACCAACTGAATAGATTGGAGTGTTTTGTATTGTGTGATCCAAAAACTGAGTACAAAATAAGAAGTGAAAATATTTATGAATTGTAAGAAAATTACAAACAATGCTACAAATCATGAAGATAATGCTTACATCTGACTGAAGTCTCTATCTGAGCATCTTAACCAGAACAAGCCAATTAATGGCTTTTTGCACAGAGTCTCCTTCTACAAACCTTACATTAGTGTGCAATAAGAAAGACACACGACTGAAAACAGACCTGAGAAGAAAACATTTATGGTTGTCTATAACAGAATGTTTCTAAAGGAATACACTATTGTATGGCCTCAGATTTTGACATAGAATACACCTGGCACACCCTTTTTCCTTTTATTATGAGAAGACCTTTAAACTGTGGGAAGAGATATTTTACTTAGGATCTGCTAGAGATAGTGCTCAATATACATGCAGATATATTAATATCTAGCAGACACATCTGTACAATTATTACTTTTCTTCAGCAGATACACTTTTTCAGCAGTTTTGGCATCCCATCATATCACTACAGATACCTTTTAAATGAACCTTGCATGAGCTGTATAATGAAAATAATAGGAATATTTTGATTTTTCTGCTAAGGCGGTAATGTGACAGTAACATTTTATTATGTATGAGAACTAGCCACATTGCGGTGAACTGTAATTTAGGTTAGTAAACTTGGTTACCTATTAAAACCGCAAAACTGCAGTTGCACGAATACAGAAATGTCGGCACATATTCAGCGAACCGCGAAAACACCGAATGTCCTGAAGAGTGAAATTCGAAATATTGAATTGTCATAGTTGGCCCTTCTACAGTATAGCTTCTTAAGGTAAGTGTACAAAAGTTACGGACCTTAGAGTTAGGGTGCAGGTTAAGGTAAGTGCATACATAGTAATATATGTAAGCTTTAGTTTAGGGTTAGAAGTAGGGCTTTGTTAAGTGTATGTATGTGGATTATTTATTTTGTTTGGGTAGGTAGTACGTAGTAGGGGGTGGGGTTGTCCAACTATACTGATTCGACATTTTGAATTTTGCGGTTCAGGACGTTCGGTGTTTTCTCGGTTTGCTCAGTAAGTGTCGACGTTTCTGTATTCGCGTATGTGAGGTTTCGCAGTTATAATATAGACCAAGTAAACTTACCATTAGGATTCATTATCCAATGTTTTCCTTGTGTCTTGTTTTCAAATAGCAGACGGGTTTAACAGCTGACAAGCTAGTAACATCCAACATCTGCTAAAAGCAAATAAAAATGACGTACAACAGAATCTTTAACATTTTTTATTGACAAAAATTTAAAAAATGCTGCACCGGTGTTAACAAATGGGCCTTTAATGAAAAAATATTTAAGTGCTTTCATTCCAAAATAAAAAGGAATGCCTTCAGAAATAAAACTGGTACTAGTCCACTTCCTTTTATATAAAAAAGGCACCAATGAGAGACTACAGACATACCTTCTTAAAGACACATATCCCTAAAAAAACATATTGTACTAATCAAGTAAATAAGATATCCAATAACAGAAAGTTGAAAAGATGTAATAAAAACAATTATTGAAGAATTATTTGAGAAATCATGGAAGAAAAATATATTAGATAACCAAAAACAAAATCGACATTGAAATTCCAAATATAATACTCATACAAAATGTGTGTGTGTATCTATTATATGTAGACTAAAAAAGTAAAATTTCTAATTTCCCTTTTACCATGTGTTAGGAGAACATTCCTACACAGAAACGGGCTCCTATTATATAATCATAGTCACAATCCTTCGAATGCATCTTGATCGAACTTGAAAGCATAAAACAAAAAAATAGCAAAATGGCATATAAGCAATTTCTTTGCCTGGGAAAGAAATTGCTTGGACACCTCCATTACTTTGCCATTTTCATCACTGTAGTGCGATCTCGGAGTTGGTATATTTATGTAGGGGGGTGTGGGGGGCAAAGCCCCCAACTTAATGTAATGTTTTGTACTTTTTATTTTTATTTTATTTTTTTGTGGAACAGTTATTTTTTTCCTGGGGAAAAAAAATTGCTGTTTCGAGTGTTCGGGATTGTAAGCTTTCATTTACATGGGGTTGATAAATCAGCATTCGCTTTTTTAAGCATTCACTGATTTAATATAGACCCACAGAAACAATTCTATACCAAAACAAAATATGAGTGTATAAACATAAACAATAACATTAAAATAGCTATGTATAGCAGTAAAAATCAAATAAGGGTGATGAAATGAGGGAGTTGATGGTAATAAGTAGAGAGTATTATTGGAAAGTGTTGTTCAATGCTACCATTCCCACCAGGTTTAAATGCCTATATGTCTATCAAACCTATATTGAAAGCAAGGACTGACACTTTGAAATAAGGGTTGATACCTTGAAATAAACTTTTTCTATTTTATTATTCCATTTGTTGACTCCAGTGCAGTTTTTTTTTTTTTTTGGTTGGTTTTGTTATGCTGGTTGTAGTTTTTGGTTTCCTGTTGTTTTATTGACAATGATGGCTGTGAACATCTACATGTTAAATGAGCAAGAATAGCATATCATAAATAGTCATAGATAGGCTAGTTAGAAATCTACCCATTCAATTTCTGGACCACAGGCACAATAGAAAGGATTAATATATCTACAGGATGATGTTCCTTTTTAATTAGCTTAATATTACTGCAGTCCATTCTAGTGGAGAAAAATCTTATTTTGCTGATGACAGAGATCTTGTGGAATCCAAATACTTAATGGAGATCAGATGAATGCCAAACACCAAACAGATGGCAAATTCAGTGGAAAATGTAGAGAAGGGAGTGTGAGTCTGGATCATGTTGCTACATCACATACTACACTGCTTAATTCAGGACATTGAATTTAAAACAATCAAATTTATGGTCACTCAGTAGTGAGTAGGTATATAAATCCACCAACTCTGCTATTCTCAAATAGAAATATCTATTTTTGTACATATAAGTGTTGAGAACAGCCTTGTCACATGCAAAATCTATATTGAAATACATTTAAAGCAATCCAAAATATATTTTGCAGGGGCAAGGCATCTGCACCTCCATGAGGGGTGCTGTGTCCCCACATCCCCTACTAATGATATATAAGCATAGGGTAAAGGCAAGTTTCCCAAACCTAAGAATTGTGAGATCTTGCATTTTTGTTGACTAAGTAGCTGTCAACCTAACACATAATGGGCAATTTTACTATCACCCAAATACATACACACACACACACACACACATATACATATATATATATATATATATATATATATATATATATATATATATATATATATATACATACACATATACACCCTCAAAACAATACAGAAATCTTCCTAGTACAGACTTTGTGCCTCTGACTGCATTGAAATATGTGAGACAGCATCTTTATGGCCTAGCCTACAAAGTGATTTAATTTTGGATATTTCTTTTAAAGTTTGCTGGATTGAGCTTATCCTCCTATCTGCCACTTTCTGCTGTTAAAATATATACATTTAAACAGTTACAATAGGGCATGTACATTTCTTTTCTCTATCCAGTAGTGCACACTGTGGGGTACATTTCAAATACAAGCACTTTACATATACCTTTTCAACACAAACGTCTGTACAAATCAGTTTTATAAACACATGACATACAGTTATAATACATTTGATACACCAACATCATGTATGACATACAGTTCTAATACATTTGTAACACAAACATCTTGTATAAATCAGTTTGATATTCACAAATGACATAATTATTTACAAAATTCCAGCTTGATGTGCTGGCAGTCCCTCCTTTTGTCACACCTCTTCCCCCTTCAAAGACTCAAGCTAGTTTTTCAAGTGCCCCTTGAGAAATGTTGATTGAGAGGGGTGAGCTGATCTGGAAATAAATGACCCCATACCCTGTCTTGAGACTTCATTTGCCTTGGCATTGCTAACCCCACTACAGTGTTGCACTGTGATATCATGTGCTTGCAACCTTAGGCTCCACTATAGTAACTTGATATTGTGCTGGCTAGCTCCCTGTACCCATATAGCCCCCTCAGACTCCTCCTGCCTCCTACTGCAAATACTCTGCATAAGGGCCTCCTTGTCATGGTAAGGTTTCATCATGTTAACATGGTACACTTTGTGTCCCTGCCTCTTGCCTAGTAGTCCTACCATGTAGTTAACATCACTGACCTTCCTTACCACTTTGAAGAGTCTGTCCCAAGCTGCATACAGCTAATTGTTTCTGACAGGAATGAGAACCATAACCTGCTGCCCCACAGCATACTCTCTGACTCGAGCATTCCTGTCATACCAGACCTTTTTCTGCTGTTGGGCTCCTGCCAGGTTCTCCTGGGCCAAGCCCATGAGTTTCCAGAGCCATGTCCTGAGTTTAGGACATATGCCACAACAGATTCCTCGTGGGATTCACATTCACAATCCCACTCATTGCGAATCAGATCTAGAGGTCCCCTCACTCTTTGCCCATACAGCAACTCAAAAAGTGAGAAACCTATGGATTCCTGGGGCACTGCTCTGTAAGCAAGCAACAGATGGGGCAAACATTTGTCTCACTCCCTCTTAAACTGCTCTGCAAATGCCTGTAGCATGGTCTTTAGTATAGACTTTAACCTCTCCATCAGACCATTAGTATGGGGCTGGAAGGGGGTTGTCTTTAGGTGCTTCACCCACAGAGCTTCCACAGACAAGCTAGCATGTCTGACATGGAATTGGCACTGCTGTCAATCAGTATTTCCTTTGGTAAACCTACCCTGCTGAAAATCTCTAACAAAACATTTGCCACCTTTTCTGCCTCAGTGGAGGACAGAGCCACCACCTCAGGGTATCTGGTAGCATAATTTACTACCACTAGGATATACTGCTTCCCTGTGGAACTTGGGGTACTCAGTGGCCCCACAATATCCATAGCTACCCACTGAAACAGCTCCTTAATCACAGGCAAAATTACGAAAGGAGCTTTGACCTTTCTCCTGCTTTGACTACTTTTTGGCAGTGCTCACAGGTCCTCTAGCACCCTGTTACATCTCTTGCAATCCCATGCCAATAAAAGTTCTGCATAATACATCTCTTGGTATGCTTTATGCCCATATGACCTGCAAAGGGAATGCCATGGGCTATGACTAGGAGTGCCACATGGTAAGCTCCGAGCATTACCAACTGCTGTATTCTCTTACCCTCTAGCCCTCCCTCAAAAGTCTATTCTCTATACAGTAACCCTTTTCCCAGTATACAGAATTCTCTTTTCCTTGGGAATCAAGTGCCTCCCTAGCTGCCTCCCTCAAGCTTTGCAATGTAGGACCCGACAGCTGAGCCTTTCTCAACTCTCTCTTTGTAACCCTTTACAGCTCCCCTTCCCCAGGAAGTCTGGTATCCTCTGACAGTGGTGCCTCACTGTCAACCTGGGTACTACTACTCACCTCTGCCCTTGCAGTCACTCTGTCCAAGGGAACATCAGTACCCACTAGCAACTGTGGCTCACCTTCAGTCTCACTGCTACAGGGTAGCTCCCTCCCTGATGTAGCCACCTTACCAGTCCTGGCTTCAAGTGTGCGGTCTTTCTCGGTCCCACCCCCCAGTCTACCAGACCCGCATGTGTGTCTCCAAGCCTGACTGCATGAAACTGTATGCACACAAGGTACTGCATTATCAAAATCATTCCCTATCAGGACATCTGCAGGGATATCCAGAAACACACCTACTTGCTTGTTTCCAAGAGTACCCAATATACTGAGTGAAATTAATATCAATACAAATGGTTGTTTGACCAAGAGCTAGGCTATTAGTAGTGGCCCAAACAGTGTCACCAAATAAATATGTAAGTACTCTCAAAACTTAAATATCTCTACAAAGATCAACCACAAAGAAAGGTTTAAATATATTTAATAATAAATAACAAAAGAACAAGAAAATACAAAGTATACATTCACAGTGAGATCAGCGTTCAAACTCACAGGAATATACTTAAAATAACATTGAAGGACAGGCTCAGACAAATAAGGAAAAATAATATATAAACTAAGTTTCACTATATTCCTGACTGTATATAAGAGAGTTACTATTCCCTACTTACTTAACAGAACAAGGAAGATGATGTGGTGAATGGTCCTTTGTGTTGTCAGGTCCAAGACAGAATACAGAATTTTCAGTCTTACTAAGAGACTTCTCAAAATAATATCTAAAATATTACCTCTGTGATAGCTTGCAGAATGACATCACTTCTGGTCATCTGACTTCTAGTTCCCATGCAAAACCCCCATTGCTGGAAGCTGGCAGGACTTAGAACCTACCTGTAAAAATGCACACACAAGGGCTTTTGCTCAGATCTTTTGTAGGTGCTGGTAGTCATAAAACAATTTCATACCTCCACACATCCAGAGTAGTAATTAGCTCTCCCCAAAGACAATACAGGAAAGTACAGACTTTGTGTCTCAGGCTGCATTGAGTCTTGTGAAATAGCATCTTTATGACCTAACCTATAATGTGATTTAATTTCCGATATTTTTTTTAAAGTTTGCTAAACTGAGGTTAACCTCCTGTCTTCCAGTTTCCTCTGTTAAAACATATACATTTAAACAGTTACAGTAATGCGTGTACATTTCTGTTCTCTGTCCAGTAGGGCACACTGTGGTACATTTCAAACACAAGCACTTTACAAATACCTTTTCAACACAACTGTCTGTACAAATCGGTTTGATATACACGACATACAGTTATAATACATTTGCAACACCAGCATCTTGTATGACTTACAGTTCTAATACATGTGTAACACAAGCATCTTGTATAAATTAGTTTGATATTCACAAATTACATATAATTATTTACAAAATTTCAGCTAGCTCTGCTGGCAGTACCTCCTTTCATCAAAACAGATATCACTGATGACATACACATCCTGTGTCCAAACAGCTGTCTAAAGGAGTACAGATGGTTGGCACTCATTTTATTTCATTTATTTTTATTTATTTGCTTTTGTTGACCAGGAAAGTCCACTGGACTGAAAAGAGTCCATTTTCAGTGGAGGTCTGAGGAGAAAAGCTCCACAAAATATACCCCAAAATAATAGACATTAGTTATATAAAGATTACAATGGATAAGAGTTAAATCTCACTTAAATAATATAAGTCATATCATTGACTCCAGCTGTGATATTAATATAATAAAGACAGCATCAACTCCCACCAAAGATTACTGCCACAGACATGACAAAACCTGGAATAACACAAAAGCATGGGGGAATTTTTTACTTCAGGGAAACAAACACACAGCCCAAGTATAATGTAGACATCACCCTCTATAATAAGATGAATATGTATGTGACGTATGTCTTCATGTAGATGGTAAATGAAATGTCCGCCAGCATGTGGTCACAGTGCTGACTACTTCCTTGCATGTAACACAACTACTGAGTATGTTACACCAGATGCATGCGTGATACCTGTTCCAGTGATGCACACAGTACATGCATAGCTGTTTGACAACATTACTGATATGGATAATATTCACAACAATGTGGATTGTGCCATATATATCTGCCATGCACACTGGTCAACTAGCCTGTATGGATCATAATTTCGCATATAGGAATAGCAGTGTCCCTCCTAACACCTCCAGCAGATGTTACAGTACCCAGACAGTGTGCATGATTACCCTCATAGAGTGTGGACATGTCATAATAGTTGTACAAGTGTGTTGCTGTAGATTCATCTCTGGTCACTCTAAATCACATATGTTATGGCAAAGACATGAGATTACTGGTGGTATTATTCTGATATTGTCCATGATTGTGCTTGCTTCTTTTAATGTTGTCCATGAGCTTTTACCCATGTCCCACTTCCTGGAGACGTCTACTGAGATAGCACTTGCATTCAGGCAAATCAGTTTGCACAGCTTCACGATATGCACCCTACCCCAGTTGTATATCACATCCCTGATAGGTGTCCTCTGCATTGTTCATGTAAGGATACTTATCTCACACAGACATTTTCCCCATCATTATGTCATCTTGTGTGACAGTCACATGATACACATTTTCACTGTGCAGTCTGTATTGTAACATATTGATATGTGATTGGTGTTGCTGCTAAAACTGTCTTACATTGACATGCCCTCATCTGCTGTACATTAGGTTGTTTCACCTGTCCTCTTTCCTTGTGCTCATTCCTACAATTCATCTGTGTGTCCCTGTTCAATACACACACTTCCCCTAAATGTTTATTTTACTTGGCTGTCCATGTACCCTTACAGATCATTTATACAACTTTGGTATGTAATGCCAGGAATAGGATTTCACAATACTCTGCATTATATACACTGTCCTGTACTGGATTTGGACCATATACATATCATACCTCTCAATTGTCCAGATTTTCAAAGAATGTCCAGATTTTTGCGTTGTATATCTTTTTGGTGTGTTCCTTATAAAACCTGTGGTTTTCTGCCATATCACTGTTGATGATCTTAAGACTGATATCACACAATAACCTCTCCTTTATGGTGCCCCTCTCCTCACTAATATCCAAAAAACTGCAAAATCCAAACTTGAAATGTGTTACAACAGAATAGCCAAATTTGCCACCAAGGTCAAATTTTCATCCCACCACTGTAACTCACTAAAACAATTAGGCTGGCTGGAACTCCCCCACCATCTCTCATTCACCCAACTAACTACAGTGTGCAAAATAATCTACATAACCACAGACTGTCCTGCTCTCTCAACAGTACTTGCCCAATACCAACCCAACAGGCAACGTTTGGCCACACCTATGGTCACCCCCTCGTTGGTCAGGTCTGATCATAAGCTAATCATCCTTGACATCCACATCCCTCCCCCACCCACCAGTAAGGAAACCTCTGTAAAAAACTTCTCCAAAGCAAACTTCATGCTACTCAAGTCAGAAGTGACAAACATCATGACACCCATGTAGACAGGAACTGAAAGTTCATCTGCTGAATATTACACTAAGGCACTGTATGAACACATCCACTCGTGCATGAATCGTGCCATCCGAAATAGAACCAAGATGCTCTCCTCCAAAAAAAGGAAGCCAATCTGGTGGTCCCCTGCCATAAACAAACTTTACAACAAAAGGAAGAAACTGCTGCAGAAAAGAGGAAAATCCCAGGATGCAAACATCTCCATAACCAGCCTCAGTAAGAAGCTGAGATCCCTCATAAAATCCACCAAAGTTAGTAATAAAATTGCCAAAGATTCCAAAGGCAACAACAAGGCATTCTATAGCTATATCAAGAATTTAAATTGCAATGCTCAGATCTGTTCTGAGCTATAACAGAATAGCATTAAATATACTGATCCCAAGGATATTACCAATATCCTGGCAGATCGATTCAGTGTCAACTTCACCCCCCTCTCACCCCCTAAAGGGCCAGTAATAACGGCCACACAGATAAAAAAGGACTCTCCAAAGCTAAGAATACAGAATCCATGGGACCAGATGACATCCCCGGCTGTGTACTACATGAACTACAAAATTAACTGGCACCTCACCTAAGTGTCATGTTTAATCATAGCCTCACCTCAGGCTTCATGCCCACTGAGTGGTGCACAGCTACAGTTATCCCACTCCACAAGGGGGGATCCACCTTGGATCCTGGGAACTACTGCGTCATCAGTCTAACGAGCCTGATCTGCAAGGCCATAGAACGTATTATCATGGAACTTATAAACAAAGATACTGTCAACCTTCAAACACCGGACCTCACCCAGTTTGAGTTCATGAAGGGATGATCTTGTCTCCTGAACCTGATTGACTTATTTGAATCAGACTCCAGAGCTGTGGACGAGGGGTAAGGTGGTCCACACAGCCTATCTGGACCTTGCCAAGGCCTTTGACACCATCCCCTACTCTGGAATTATAGATAAACTTACTAAGCTGGGCATTAATCCCAAAATCACTCAATGGGTTGCCAGCTGTCTTACTGACAGAACCCACACTTTAAAAGTATCCGACTCCAAATCCAGCTCCAGACAAGTGAAAAGTGAAGTACCTCAGGGTTCAGTCCTGGGACCGCTCTTGTTTGGCATCTACTTCTCTGAAGTATAGGCCAACACTAAAGGACTCTGGCTAACAAAGTATGTAAATGACTGCAAACTGGGAGCCGTTACTGAATCCCCAAATGATGTGGATATTTTACAAAAGAGCCTTACAGACACAGATGCTTGATGTCAGAGACATTGGCTCAAGCTCAATGACAAGAAATGTATAGTTATCCCCTTTGGGAAAAAACATGTACCCATGAATTACCACATAGTTGGCAGTACACTAAACACTGAAAGTGTGTTAAGAGACTTATGGACACAGGTGGACAGTGGTCTCACCTTTGATAACCACATCGCCACAACAGTCAGGATATCCTTCTATGTGGCACACCTTATCACTAAGGGCTATTCATCCAGAAAAAAGGAGGTCATTGTCCCACTGTACTCATCCCTCATTAGACCCATTATAGTATACAATGCACCATTTGGTATGTACCTCTCAAGACATCTGCAACAACTGGAAAATCCACAGAAATGCTTCACTAAAAGAATCACAGACCTAAAGCAGATCCCCTATGCTGACTGTATAAAAAAAAACTCTAGCTCTGTCACATATCATCTACTCAGAGGCGCTCTCTGCTTAACATACAAGGCCATGTCAACCCAGAGCTGTTGGAAATGCTACACTTAAAGAAATCTCAATCCCTCAGAGCCACATGCTCCAGGGATCTAAACCTTGTCATCACAATAGACAAAACATGCTGGAGGGATAGGTTCCTGACCCAGAGACTCCCCAGACTCTGGAATAGACTGCCCATACATGTCAAGCAGAGTACCTGTTTGGTCTTCTTCAAAAGGAACCTTGACAATTGGATGGGAGATAGGTAATTCATCCCAGGGATCATGTCAGTCACCCTGCTAGACAGCGGTCCAGGGAAGTAAATATTGTGGGAAGAAATAGCCAGGGAATTGTTATGGCTAGGCTTGTATAGTTCCTAGAGCTGATAGCCTAGTACCAACCTATGAACCTATGAACCTAAGATCTGAAAATCGACTTCTAAAAGTGGAAAAATCCACCTTACCTGCTGTCAACTCCTGTACTCCTTCACTGTTTCCAAACTATGGAACTCACTTCTACATTTTATAAAAAACACAGGCAGTAGCACCACCACCTTCAAAAAAGTACTGAAAAGTTATCTCAACTCTTTCTGGCTATGTCCCTGCTCTATAATCTAACCTGCTCCTTCTCCTTCTATGATAACTAAACTCCTTTGCTTTTTGCTACTGTTGACTGATGATATTTTCTCCATTATTATTATTTTTCATCACTTGTTGATACTGGTACAGTAATATTGATTAATATATCTCTGTTTATATCTCTGATTGAATTAATCTGGCAACCAACAAAATTTCTGCTTTTACGTATATATTCTGTATGCATTACTGTAATCCCTATGTTTAACGCTGTATCTATTTTTGTACAAATTAATGTTTCATATTTTCTGTATCTATGTTCTTTTTGTAGCTTTAGTCACCGGGCCTCCACTGAAAATTGACTCTTTTAGGCCCTGTGGCTTTTTTGGTAAACAAATGCAATCAATAAATAAATAATAAATAATTACATACATTTGAGTTTCAGACTTCAAATCTTTAAGAAAATGCATATTCACACAAACAACTCATTATTCTAGCACATTTCTAAGTTTAAAAAAGCAAATATGTAAAATCTATCCCTATTTCCAGGTCATTGCCCCCCCCCCATGTTGTGTGCTGCCCAAATTTCTTGCACTAAGACATTGAGATCTATGAAAAATATTATCTGTTAAGTCCTGGTGATCATTGCGGTATTCTGCCCAAAACCTTGAACCTTCTGTGCTCTGACTTAAACAGGATTGCTGTGCATGTTGGTTTACATGATTTCCTGGCCTTTAACACTGTTGCCAGCCATAAAACTGTGCTTATTTACATTTAAATGTGGTGCGTGGTTTGAATATGCAATGAGCATTGCTGTTCACCAGGTTCACATGTGTAAGCTTATAGTGAAGCTTGCACAGAGTTAACTGAATCCCAAGGATTATCTAAGGTTTATTAACAGAAAACATCTGACAGAGGATCAGATGGAAGATGCAGGTATAAACAACTAGTCCTGTAAGCCTATTAGTTCAGCTGTACAGTCTTATCCACCTTGATTGTTCATCTATAGAAAATAGGGTACATCCAGTCTTTCCTCTGAATTAATCAAAAGTACAGAAAATGGTAAATGCTGTTGGAATAATTTTTTTACTCATATACCATAATGTTTTGCCCCAGACAATGGTCAGACTAAAATCATTTTACTGCTCCAGCAGCTATGCTACAGCAAACTTACCTTAAATGTGAGAACCAATATTTATTGTCTGAGGTAGATGGTATAATCTAGAAATCATAATGCCAACTGAACTAAAAGTTCCAGTGAAAATCATGCTATTTATTAGGAAAACTTGGTAGATGCTCAGATTTTGAAGTTTTGAAAAATAACTACCTGCAGAAGACTACTAGTGTTGTATTAACTTTTTGCCTGATATTTCTGCTACTGTAAAGCTGCTGTAATGTTTTTGTGAACCATTTTGACCTAAAATGAGTTTGGAATTATGTCAATAAGTTACCATCTCTAGCTAATGCTTGTATGGGAAGATATGAATCGTTTACATCTATAACATAGCTATATGATGCTGAAATACTATTGAACTAGATAATAAGAAATATAATCACTGTCTAAAGTGTTGTCTAACTACTGCTAGGCATTTTTGGTGAACTACTCTGCAACTGGGACTACACTGGTGTGTTTTAAATATTCCTTAATGTACCACTGATAAAAGAGGGCTAAATACTGTTTTTATTTCTGCTATTGCATGACTTGCCTAAGTCTGCGTATTTGTTAACCAGAATTTTCTGCTCTGCTTAACACTGCCACCCCCATTTGCAGAGGTTCTACTCACCTCCCCTAATGCCTATATCTCTACTCTCTTTTACAGTGTTTAAATATACCTGCTATATTTTTTACTGAAAATATAACTCTGCTGCTTTGCCTCTCCCTCGGGACTGTACTCTGTGATCTGAAGATGCAGTGGTCTACTACCTGCCCCACCATCCTCCACTATAGAGCTGCACCAGTTGTTAAAACTTGTAGGTGCTTTTTTCATTAAAGTATCTTACTTGTTGCTCTGAGTGAGTAGTGTGCACGGATGCTAAGGCCTGCCATAGACCCCCCTTTTTTCTTTGCAACTGACTTGAAATTAACAGCATCCCTTAATTAACAGTCGACCCTGACTTTCCTCCTGATTTACTGTTAGCTACTGCCCATAAAAGTTGCAGTGGTGCCAGTCACAGTTAAATATAATTGCACTTTAACCAGTACCTTGCCTAGTCTAGCTCACTGTTTCAGTTCTTTGCTGAGTTCCTTACCTTGTGGAGCTGATTCAGCCCACTCTGTTCACCCTTCTTATCTCTCAGGCTCACTTCGCTCCCTACCCTGCCACCTTATCCCACCCACCCCACCTATATCCAAATTTATTCATAGCCACAATCACCTGACTTCCCTAACACCTCCCACCAACCTATCGCATCATCCTCTAAACACTCCCTCCTCTCTTTTCTTTCACCACCTGCTCAATTAATTTGTTCTGTGGTGCTCTGCCACATCGTGCAATCCTTTCTCCCTCTAATAACTCCAAAACCAGATAACTCAACTCCACATATACTACAACCATGCCCTTCAACTCTCACCATGCTTGGACCTCCGATTTTCCTAGCAGTTCTCCTCTCCCTAGGCTACCATCAAACTTCCTACCCTCCACTATCACTAACCACAATCACCTAAACTCTCATACACTAACTTTTTCAAACACTCACACAATAATCGTATATACATTTCACCTACCATCTTCAACCACACCCCCTTTGAGCTCACTAAGCTCACCTACAAAGAAACTAATTATAAAAAAACTACCCAGTTTACTCATACACAATATGATCACCAGTTACCTACACAAACTGACCACTGCTACTTACCAACTTGCACTCAGTGGTGACATCCATCCTAACCCAGGCCCCTCCACTACTATACCACCACTACAAACCTACATGGACCTAATAGTCCCTGCAAGCAAACACCCTCTGACCTGTTAATACTCAGTATAAACATCCACAGCATCATGAATAAAACTGAAGAGCAACATGCATATATATCCTTCTATAACCCTGACATTGTACTCCTAACCAATACCTGGCTCAAGCCCCATATCAAAAATACCACCATAGCCCCTCCTGGCTACAACATCCTTAGGTGTGATGAAATAGTTAAAAGAGGCTGGGGCACTGCCCTACTTTACAAGCACAAACTTACTCTCCAATAAATACATAAAAATATCCCCACATTCAGCTATGTGGAAACCTTGCTTGCAAATATAAAATTAAACAAGCAGAAACAACTCAACATTATATGTGTCTACTTATCAACAGGTGACAATATTGCCATCCTGGAGTCCATTTTACATTGGACTTCCACCACCCTCCCTCAGGAGACACTTATCCTGGGGGACTTCAACACTGATTGGGCCTCTATCACAGCATCCACCCTGAAGTACCACTTAAACCTATTTAACTTCACACAGCTTATCCAAACCCCCACCAGTATAGACAAATCCACCAAAAAGGAATCCATATTAGACTGGATCCTAATAAACAAGCCTTCATCTACCAATATATCTGGTATGTTACTTGACTCCCTCAGTGATCACCTACCTACGTTCATACTAAGGCAGCACACAAAACCCCAAAAATCCCCCATCCTACTTTTTATCCGTAGTTCCAAAATTTCCTACCAGACCAATTCATCAACACCTTAAAAAAATAAATTGGTCACATCTTAAAAATCTACCATTTAATGAAGCTGTGGAGTACTTTAATATTAACTTCTTAGGTATCCTTAGTCTTATGGCCCCACAACGTATAATTCATACTAAAACCAACACAGCCCCCAGTATCTCAAAGGACACAAGATCCCTACTCAAACAACAAGACATAGCTTGGGCAACCTGGCGTACCAACAAAACAAGTACAAATTGACAATACTTCCTAAAGCTCAGAAACAAAGCAAAAAAACAAATACGTAATGGCAAAAAAGTTATTATATCCAGCTACAAAAAACTCATTGCAACAATCCACAAAAATTCTGGTCTGCAATCAACCACATTCTCCAACCAGACAAAATCACCTCCCCAAACCCTAACATTGAAGGTGATAACAATGATACTGCCACCCAGTTTAATGACTATTTCACCTCTTCCATCCAAAAGTTATTCATCAATTTCTCCACTTCTACTACAAATACTCCCAAAATACAAAACTGTCACCATAAGACCAACTCCCAATTCTCTCTTAAACCAGTTCCTACTGACCTAATTTGTAAACACCTTGCCAATTTGAAACCCACCACTCTCGCTGCTGATAAACTCCCTGCTGATTACCACAGGATTGCCACCTCTGTCATTGCCTACCCTATTTCCATACTCATCAATAGATTCATAGCTAAACACACTGTCCCCCCTCTCAGGAAAATTTCTTACATCATCCCCCTACACATAGGTGTTTCCTCGACAGAACTTAGTAATTATCACCCCATAGCTATACTATTTCCCCTATCAAAAATCTTAGAAAAATGTGTACACACCCAACTACTGAATTATCTTCATCAATATAACCTGCTAGCAAATTCCCTACATGGATTTCAACCAAACCACACTACCACCTCTGCCCATGACAACCAACAAAGAAATCTCAGTAACTTAGTATCTGTTGTTTTCCTAGACCTGTCAAAGGCATTTGATATGGTATCCCACTGCAAATTACTATCGACTCTCTCTCTGTGCTCACTCTGGATAACTCGTCTCTTTGGGGGTTTAAAAATTATCTGTCCCTCTGGCAACAAGATTATAAATGGCACAACTCTCTCTCACCTCTACTCCTAGTGGGACAAGGTGTTCCGCAAGGATCCATTCTTAGTCCCTTACTATTTTCCATCTTTAACAATAACCTCCCCTCGGCTAGCCAACAAACTAATATAGTGCAGTCTGCTGATGACACCACCCTTATTTGCTCAGCCCCCTCTCTACAATTAATCCAAGATAGAATCCAGGAAGCCTTCACTACTATAGAAAAATGGCTAAATTGCTCCCAACTCATACTAAACCTTTTTAAGATCCAACTCATGATCTTCCACCCATCCAAAACTTTCACCCCTACCTTGCCATTCTCAATAACATCCAGTAACTCAAGCCAATCTGCTAGGTGTAACTATTGACCAAATCCTAAAATTCAACAAACATATAGCACTAACAATTGCCAGAGTTTACAAAAAACTAGATTCACACTACCGCTGCAAGAGCTTCCTCACACAGGAATCCTGAATCACTATCTCTCATACCCATCTACTCTCTACCTTACTATATGCTTCCCCAGTTCCAACTAAACTAAATGAATCTGACCTGAAACCATCTACCTGCTACAACAAAATCTCAATATTTGCATCCAATGCTAAGTTTCGTTCTTGGCTTACCACTCCCTAAGACAACTAGGATGGTTAGAACTCCCTAGCCTTCTAAAATACAATCAACTTCTCCTGACCCATCAACTGCTATACCAACCAAATAAAATACCTGCCTTCTCTGGTCTGTTCAGCTTCCATAATAGTGCACGTCAGCTAACATCTTACAATACTGCCCTACTGACTGTTACCAATTGCTTACATAGCTCAGGCCAATCTCTTTATTCATATGCAGTTGCTAAGGCCTGGAACTCTCTACCCCTTGACATTAGATGTCTAAATAGTAAACATACTTTCAAATCCCTACTAAAAGATCTCCTATTCAAAACTTGGATATGTTCCTGTACAGAACCAGACTAATTTCTCATTTTCCTGTCTTTCAACATCCCTAGATCACAGTTGTACTGTGCAGTTTCACTTAGTGCATATTACTGTGAACCGGGTGTGTAGTTTATGACCCATGTTTGTCTATGGAAACTTCTTTCTGAATTTATGTTCAAGCAATTGTATATTTGTTCTATAATATCTTGTTTAATTTGCTTCTCACTAATCTAACCACTGTATGCTGCATCATTTGTAAAACTCTGATTTTACTCCTTTTATATGTTCTATGCTCTTTGTACAAAATAACTATGTTTATATAATTTTTTATTATTTTTAATAATTTTTTACTATACATCTGGAGCTTTTCTCCCCAGGCCTCCACTGAAAACGGTCACGTTGTGTCCAGTCGGACTAACTCAGTAAACAAATGGAAAATAAAATAAGTAAATAAAATAAAGTATCATTAGTAAATGTAAGCTCTAGATATACCATCTGGTCTGATGAAATAAATACCACATCTTTACTGTTATTGACACTACTCAGAAAAGCAGCCATTACAGATGCAGATGGCATAGTCTTTTTCATGGTGATTGCATGACAGTGTAACATGCAGGATTCCTTGCTTTATTTATTTTGCTCTACTAAAGAGATGTGTGTGAAGCTGACTACAGATTCACCTGTCACATCTCAAAACTGTTGAGTGTGGAGATATACATTTTGTAGGACAATTGTACTGCTGTTGATGATGATATGTTATTAATGTATTAGAATTCTGAAGAATGCTACTTTGTAATTTGTATTGTCCATGGGCATTCAGTGGCAAGGAAATCGATAGTTCATTGCTAAATGTGTCTGGAGTATGTATAAGTTGTGGGAATAACAAGATTTGTGTAAGCATATATTTGATGAAGGATATGAAGTATGAAACTCAAATGTATGTCACTATTCAGTGACTTTAATGATCAATGATTTGCCAAAATATCACAAATTTTATGAGGATTAGACCAAAAATACGAGGCAAAATTTGGATATTCTGTGAAAATCTGGACATTTGAAAGGTATGACATATGGCAAGGATTCACGAAGCCTCCGTGTAAGAGTTATAACTCTTACACGGAGGCTGCAGTTAAACGGAGTGATGTCAGCATGCTCTGCATATTCATGAGAGCATGCTGAATCACACCTAAGGCTAACACGGTCCATGTAAGACAGTAGGGGGCGTGTCCGTAGGCCGAGCCCTGCAAGCGGACATGCCCCCAGAAGAGTAAAAGTGCCCAAAGTAAACACCCATGACAGAGTCCATGGAAATGTGAATAAACACAACACAACACATGCCCCCACAGACTATGAACAGAAAATATATAAATGAACACGTTATATATTTTTGTTAAATCGTAAAAATGTTTGCCCATGAGTGCGCTTTGCTGGCGTGTCTGTAAGCGCAGCCACAGTTAGCAGTCAGTGGGAAAGCATATAAGAACTAAATATGCAAAGTAAGCCAAGAAGCAATAGCATAGCGGTAGAGACGTCGGCTGAAGAGCAGGCATCCATGGTTCGAGCCCCCACAGAATCAATTTTATTTTTAGTAAAATAAGCACGAAACAAGTCCTTGACAAATATGTACACATATAAAATCACATTTTATGTAAAATGTAATGAAATAGTCCATTTATTTTGAAGAAATGTGAGGTAACAAAACAATAAAAGATGCCAGATGTGCTTATAGCTGAGCTACAGTTTAACAAGGTGAGTGCATCTGCCTGTAGGTGAGCAGTGGTTTAACAGGTGCAAAATGAGTGCCTGTAGCTGAGCAGTGGTTTAACAGGTGCAAAATGAGTGCCCGTAGCTGAGCAGTGGTTTAACACACTGAAACTGTGTGCCCCTAGCTGAGCTGAGCGTAATATGCGTGATGACAGCCAAATGATGCGTAAACCAGCGTACCCCGTTCGCGCGGAGCTGCGCACCGCACTAACAAGCTAACCGATGAGCAACGTTGAGCAAGCTGTAAAAAACTGCCTTTACACAGACACACCCCCTAGCCTGTCTACACAGTCATAAAATATAAAAAGCAGTGGGTAGGTTCGAACCCAGGATACCATGCACCACAGTCAAGGTACTGAACCACTAAGCCACGACAGCTGTACCCAGAAATGCAGTAATAGCACACATATAGGAATGAATAGAAAGTGGAGCATGACAAAGCAGGTTTTGTGAAGTGGATACAATTCCAAAATGGCCAATCACAGATACGTGCGGGAAAAACGGCATATATAAGCCCCATAGACGGGAATACACAGCATAAACTATTGTAGAACTGACTTGCAGCCAGAATGTCAGGTGGAGGTGAGGGTAGTTGCTTTCGAGCACAGAGGTGGGGCATTGAGGAGTCCAGATACATGGTCTGGCTCCTAGTCCACAATCATGAGGCCCAACTCATGCAGGGCCAGGACCTGTGGGGAGCATATAGGGCTGAGGCGTGGGACCAGTTGGCTCATGATCTCACCAGTGCCACAGGGATTCCAAGGACTGGTGAGCAGGTCCGTCACCACATGCGGACCTGAAGAGATGCAAGCAGGACCAATTGAACCTTTGGATCCAGGAGGCCCGGCAAATGCCCAACGCCCCACTACTGAGTAAGTTACATTTAATTATGTATGTAAGAAATTAAATTAGCTGATATTATGGAGATGTGTATTCCAATATTACTTCATTTATATTACAGCTGCAGGTGTCCGTTCTGCGAACTGCAGAGCCTATGGCGATAGGCTGGTGCGGTTGCGCCACCAGGCAGGTCAGTAATCCACTCCCAGTAACTGTAAAGAAATATAAAAGTATGACAGTTAGCAAGAAAGAGTGCAGTGTAGTCAATAAGTAATAAAATGTGCAAGTAACAGTGTAAAAGTGTTTGCAAGTATTGCTTGATTACAAAAGTGTGTTGCAGTCTGTAATCCAAACAGAAAAATGAAAATGTCTGAACTAAAGATGCCCCACCTGTAATATAATAGTACACAACCTGCAGCAGGCTGAAAAGTACAGCTGCAGAAGATGAGCAAATCACATGTGTGAAATATATCCCTGTTGAAATACTGAAACATGACAGAAGTGAGACTGCTGGAAAGGATTGTAATAACTACAGGTAAAACATGTCAATAAAGCCTAGAAGTAAGTACCATCCTGAATAGTAAAATGAAAACAAGTAAAAGAGTGTGAGAAAGAGTTATGAATCCACCAATAAAGTAGTAATAACCCCTGAATAAAGTATACTGCAGTCAGTACAGAATGAAATGAATGTGACAAGTAGAACCAAACTGCGAAATGTGTTCAAAGTGTTGCTGAAGATGGAATGTGTATCCCAAAATCTGGATATGTTGCTCTCAGTCTGCAATATGCAGATAGTATGATTGTCTGAAATATCAAACATCCACAGTTGTCTATAGCTATATAAAGCAAATGTAGCAGGATGATGTAGCTGAACAAAGCCAGATATGAACGTGTATGAATAACAATAAAATGTATATTGATGTAGCAGTAACAGTCCTATCACCAAACTGAAGTAGTTATCATATAGGAAACTATAGTTAGAACAGTAGTGTGTATATATCTGTAGCTATTAGAAATGTACAGCATATGTATTGGTATTCGAAGGTGTTAATATTATTTTCTTCACCCCACCCTATAACCACATATAATCCATTGCACGTGAAATTGGTATGTGCAATCACAATTAACACCCCTGGACATTTGTCCTGTTGGGTCATAAATATTTGCATGTATGTTGATGCATCTGCCCTGTTCATACATCCAAACCTGATGGCCTGTTGCCATTAATCAACCCTGCATGTTGTTGGACTGTGTATTGCTGTTCCAATTATGCATGTGTTATGCTCGCTGTTCAATGGTGTGAATATCTGGGTGTTTGGTTAATGGGAATACTAATGCATGCTGTTACAACTAATTGCGAATGGTATTGTATGTTACTAACCCAAACGGTCATGACATAATGCAAAACATAGGACGACAGGGAAGGCGGATTCCAACGGATCCACCTCTCCCACCTCAGCTGGCGAGTGCACCTGGCACTAGTGCCCAGTCTGGACCCTCCTCCGGTGGCCCTGTGCCACCTGTGGGTGGAAGCACTGCAGGGGATGGGGCTCGTCCCCCCTCTGCAAGTGTGGCCGGAGGAGAACCACCACTCACCCTCCATAGCGTCCAGACTGTGGTGCGTAGGGAGATCTGGGACTCTGTTCTTGGGCCCCTACACCAGCTTAAGGCACAGGTGGCACAACTTAAGGGCATGCCTGTTGCCCGGCCTACACAGCCCCCAGCACAGCCCCATCCTGGGCAGTGATGGAACAGTGGCAACTGCCCATGGGTGGTGATATCAGTTCCACTGTTGCCATCTGTGGGCTCATGGGCTCTGGATATCCAAACCTCCATCCCCGTCAATTGTGTAACCCCCCCACACGTGTCATACACCGCCCCTGTATGTGTCTTGTTTGTCTTGTCTGTTGACCTACCCAACCTACCTCCCCAGCTATACCGACTTCCTTCACCTGACATACCACTCTCACCTGAAAAAAAAAAAGAAAAAAGGGCACTCTGTACCCACAAAACAATTACGCCCATACATAGCTGCCCATTCCGCACATATGTCTGCTGGACATGGAAACTATCAATTACAATTGGCTGTACAACAAGTATTATTGTTGTCCTGACACCTCTCTCAGGGGTGGAAGGTTTCAAATGTCACACCAAATTACATACATATGCACAGCTGTTGCTGATGAAGAAATGGGCAGCTATGGGCCTTACCTACATACCTCCTGCAAAACCCGAGCTTGTTTCCCTACTGTCTTATCCTGTTTGTGACCCGTTTTTCACCACTTTCCTGTCTCCCCATTTTCATTTCTTTCAAAGAAAATAGCGTGGGTGTGCGCAAGAGTAAGCACGTTTAAGCGGTTGTAAGCGGGTGCGCAGGTAGCAGAGCTAAACGCCAGTGCGCATGCTTGAGCTCCGCGCAAACCAGCGCTAACCCAGTTACAACTGCTTAAAAGTGCCTTAGTCACTCTGATTGACAGGTCCTGTAGTCAGTTCAAAAGCAAAATAAAATCCCACTGTCAGTCCTGAACCCAGGACCTTGGAAACAGTAGTCTGCATGACTTACCACTAAGCCATGACTGTTATACAAGAACATTGTGCTAAAATACATATATCATGTAATAGTAGGAATGAATGTAAAGGGAATATAGGATGTATAGTACACAAAGCATGTCATGTATATTTACTGTCAAATCTAGTGGATATTTATGATAGTAGTGTGTGAACAGAAACAGCCATGCTAGTTGGTAGCTAGTAGGTAATAATGTCACTGTAGCACCATGCAAGCCATGCACATACTCACAGCAGGATAATCACTGCCCATACCCCACAACCTCTTACAGGAACACATCCAGACCAAGTAATAAAATATGTGGAGCAAAGGGCCAAAACCAGGGACACATTACAAATAATGTTACAACAAACTCAGACAGTTCAGAGAATAACAGGTTCTGCATTTTGTGGGATGTTTGGAAGGGTATGAAGTCTGAAACTTAAATGTTTGTCACTATATTCTGACTTGAGCCCAGAGTGATTTGCCAGAAAAAGCTGTGCATGACATATTGACCAAAATATGAGGTAGAAATGTGGACAACCTGCAAATATTTGTACACATGAGAGGTCTGACACCACCATATTTGAATAGTTAAGAGCCTAGACATAGCAACAGTGAATGAGTTACAGGGATGCCCCACAGACTCCATGTGAAATCTACAAACAGTAGGCAGAAAGGTGTTACAACACATGCAATGGTAACTATGGAGTCCTGAAAGTATGCACCACTTGCATGGCAGAAAAAGTGTAGTAATACATATGCTCATGCTATCCCACAGTCACAACTGCAGCATACCAGACAATTTAATGGGTGTACCCCACTGATATGTACCATTCCATGAGGCAGATAACAGATGCACCTGAGAGTCTCTGGGGCCTGCTCAGCAGCATACTGAAATACCCTAATAGATGTCAAGGCCCACACCATGGCCAGACCACACTGCATGCTGTAACACCCTAGCAGATATAGCAAGCATTCCAAGGTGTGAATGTACATGGAAAATAGGAAAGCCACAGCAGCACACTACAGTCAGGACACCTTGCAGGCATACAAGTAGTGACTGTAAAGGGCAAATATTGAAGCCATAGCAACAAAGTGCAAGCAAAAGTGCAAGGAAAGCACACACACACACATTAACAGTAGTAGTAGTCATAGGTGTCAGTGTACATACACAGTTAGTACAGGAAACTGGAGAAATGAATGGAGAAATGTTAATCTACAACACAGCTGGAAATATGAGAGAGATACTAACCTTTACACTCACAGAACATTGTCCACAGCATACCAGCATGGTCCCTGCCCTTAAAATCTGAAAGGGCTACGCCTATCTCACATACCTTTTTATAGCACTGTTCTGAAATCACAGTGAGAACTGCAATCAGTACACAACTGGCTGCATGCAATTAGCAAATGCTGGCTAACAATTGGTGCAGAGGCCATCACATGGACATATGCAGATACCTACAAAAGTATGCTGTACTCCCAGTCCACACATGCAATACTTTCATCGCACCCTGAGGAGGAAGTGAGAGACAGAGAGAGAGAGAGAGAGAGACAGAGAAAAACAAAATTAAACATACACAAACAAAACTGTAAAGCAACAGCCACCTGAAAGCTGACAACTGGCAAGTGGAGCAGCAAGACACAAAACCAGATGGCAACACAAGCAGCTGTGACAAACACAGGTAATGTAAAGTAATACTATAAAGGTCTACATACTGTGAACCCTCCATATGTGTCATTGCTCTGTATCCATATATATATGAAGATGTGCAAAGGGCAGGGGACATACAGCAACTATCAGTGAAGGCTGTACATACATTTGTATGTGAGAGCATCTATGTGCACATATCAATGTAGGTTGAATGTAGGTTGTAGTGCAATGTACAAAGTAGGTTTCACAGTTATGTATGTTTAGCAGTATGTTAGTGTGTGTATACAGTATGGTAGACAAACATGTTGATATACCTGTCTATCATATGGATACGTATGTATGTCAAAATATGTATGTATGTATGTATGTATATAAATATATATATATATATATATATATATATATATATATATATATATATATATATAGATATATGTATGTATATATATATATTTATATATATATATATATATATATATATATATATATATATATATTAATATATAATATGCATATATGTATACATACATAGAGAGAGATGTAGGAATACATAGACAGATGTAGATAGATAGAATATGTACAAACATATATATGTAATGCACACATACAGATATAGATATATGTAGATTCATATACATAGACAGACTGATCTGACTATCTACAGGTATGACTGTATATGATGACCTCAACACCCCTGTCCCACCCCTCTGTCACTCGCACCCCCTCTGTGTCACACACCCCCTCTCCATATCTATAGCAATATATGTACATCAATATATATATGTGTATATGTATACAGACATATATATATATATATATATATATATATATATATATATATATATATATATATATATATATATATAGATATATCTATATACATATATATATATATATAGATATATCTATATACATATATATATATATATATATATATATATATATATATATATATATATATATATCTAGAGAGAGAGAGAGAGAGAGATGTATATATATTCTGAGTGAGGCACATGTGTACAGATGTATTGCAACAGGTGCCTGGTGACAAAGGCATGGAGTGAACACCAGTGTCAAAACTGGAGTACCATACCCCATTTCAGATCACCTACACCAGTAACCACCAGATATGTGATTGGCTGCCCACCACTGCATGTGTCAGGGGTGAACAGGGTCATAAATGTGTACAATAGTCCCCCCAATGATATTCATAGTGGCACACTATTCCTGGAATACCTGCACATGGTATGTGTCAGCAGACATGGTGTGTCAGCTATGGACATGTAGGTCAGTGTACCCCTCCACACCACATAATGGCTGCCATGGTATGTACCTCACATGACAGCTACAGATATGGAGAAGGACACAGTGACATGTACAACACTGTGACAATGCACTCAAACACATTACCAATGCACAGTGACTGACAACACCACAGAATACACACATACTACCCACATAGAGGTCACCACTCCTGGATTTGCATACGTAAGTCACACCCATGACAGATGTCCAACAACCATAGTAACACCTCACACAATCCACAACCTAAATGACTGCTGTGTGTCGTCCATGCCACTGCAATAGAGAGCACATGTGGAGGTAAAGGTTCCTACCCACAGATAAGACATACCCTGCAATAAACCACACAGTGTTAAGAAGCAAGACTCCCCATGAGTACATGTCACACATACCCCTGCTGAATGTTAGTCAGATAGGTAATATGCCATATGAGTCACCCTGTGTAACTGTGTGACAGCAGCAGGTACCATCACACCACATGTGTCACAATGGTCAGGGTAGCAGAACAGTATGCTGCTGTAGTCCCAGGGGCAATAGCATATTGTATTGTATTGTATTGTAATGTATTGTATTGTGTTGTATTGTATTGGTATGTTGAGGTGCCTCCTTCGTGGAGTGGAACCACTGCTGCTGTGCGCCAGTATACAGGTACATATCCTGTAGTCAGGCTAGTGTTACATAGCACTTTTATATGTGTGTTTAGCTCCTGTTGGAGTTCATGTAGCATGCAACCGGGGATACCATCAGGTCCCAGTCATGTTGTGCATTCTGCTTTCCTGAGGGCGGCTCTCACCTGGACATCTGTGATGACAGGGAGGTTACAGTCAGCAGGGATAACTATGTCTTATTTTGGGGGAGAGGGAGGGGTGACACCTGCACTGAACCTGTCTGCCACAATGTTGTCAATATCTGTGGTTTCAGTGAATTATTTGTTGTTGTGTACTAACTATGAGCATAGTGGAGGGATTCTGACAAGGTTGCTAACATAACTGAAGAAGGCCTTCTGGTTATCTATAGTGTCCCTCTTGATTTCCCTCTCAAAGTTGCCCATGGATGTTTGTATGAGGGAAAATAGATCCTTACTAGTGCTGCTCAGACATGCCTTCCCTTTATGGAATTATGCTCTGTCTTGCAGTAGCTTCCATCTTTTGTAATACAATCTGTCTATGGCTGGGGTCCACCAGACAGGATGCTGTCCCTTTGTGGAGAGTGTCTTGGTCATATATGGGATTGCATGATCCATGCATTCTCGGAGATGTCCGTAGAAAGCATTTGTGTAGGGGTCAGCATTGTGGGTTGTGTCTTCCACTGGCCCAGTGGGCTGAAAGGATGCCATGTCACTGTGCTATATATGTGAGATATGTTGTATCATAACAGTCGAGTAGCATGTGTAGTATGTGTGCCAAATTCTGCTGACATATATTGCTGATATCAGGTTATTTTCTTTTTCAGGAACATGGCTCACCCGCGAAATCCAGCTTACTCCGCAGCTGAGGATGAGGAGATACACCAGAGCCTGGTGCGGGATTATGCAATACTCTTTTCCCGCACCAGCCAGAATCAGCAGGAGAGGGCTACACTGTGGCAAGACCTGGTCCGTCGGGTAAATGACATAGGCACGCATAATAGGACATATGAGCAGGTACGACATCACTGCAGTCATTTAATCAGAAATGTCCATCAGCGTGCATCGGATATCCACAGGCAACAGGTCGCCACAGGTGGTGGGGTGGCTACACATCCCCCACTCACCAGACTGGAGGGACTACTCATGAGTGTAGTGGCTCCAGTCCGCCAGCAACAACAACAGCAGCAGACATGCATTATGATGGAGGCTGGAGCCACGCAGCAGCAAGACTATGAGCGTGCAGGTAATATGCCATGTATAGTTGACTGTTGTGTACACTGGTAGTTAATGCATGTTTGAGGTGTGTCCTTGGTTTGTAGCTGTCATCATAGTATTTAATGTGCAAGTGTGATATCCTCAATATCAGCAGCTGACCTGTGAAAGGCGACTGTTGTACTACTGACCTGTATCATACTCAGTAACAATGGCACAGTTGTGCCCACTGACATTAGTTTCCTCACTTCTGCAGGTCCCTCCGGTGTAACAGCAATGCAGCCTATCCATGCTGGTGAGTGTGTATTAACAATACCTTTAATAGTCTTGATAGTAATAGTAATATTAGGCTCACTTAGTAGTGCTCTGTGTATGCATGCAGGTGTGTCTGTGTCTGTGTGTTGATATCATGCATACTGAGTAGTGTACAACTGTGTGCAAATGTGTGCATGTGCACGTGTGCATGTGTGCATGTGTGCACCTGTGCATGTGTGCATGTGTGTATGTGTGCATGTGTGCATGTGCACGTGTGCATGTGTGCACCCGTGCATGTGTGCATGTGTGCATGGGTGCACCTGTGCATGTGTGCATGTGTGCACGTGCACATGTGTGCATGTGTGCATTTGTGCATGTGTGCACCTGTGCATGTGTGTGCATGGGTGCATGGGTGCATGTGTGCATGTGTGCACCTGTGCATGTGTGCATGTGTGCACGTGCACATGTGTGCATGTGTGCACCTGTGCATGTGTGCATGTGTGCATGTGTGCATGTCTGGACCTGTGCATGTGTGGATGTGTGCATCACTGGTAATATTTTGTAGACATTGTAAACTGTGTTTCCTGTTTCCCTCCCACAGGTTCTGGTGCTGCTCTGGTGTCATGCAGCAGGGAGCCTGAATCAGGTGCCATGGGTACTGATAATGATGACATCTGTGTAATGGCACAGGAAGGTATGCCAGGGTCCATCATTGGTCTGCCGATTGACAGTACACAGCTGTCAACCCCATCAATGTGCACAGTTATCCTGCCAATACACCCTTTGTCACCAATGTCCCTAGGTGATGGACAGCATACAGTGGGAATTGACCAGGGTAATGTGGTATCTGTGGCACATGCCTCCCCACACAGCAGCCATGGACATGGCCCTGAGATGGTACCACACAGACAGATGTCCAGGGGTTCTCGTGGGAGCATCCGTGGGCATACTGCCCCTGTCAGACGTGCCCACAGAGGTCTTACAACCTCAGCTATGTTTCGGGCTGTCATGCAGGCACAGTCATGTATGGAACTGTACATCAGACAGGGTCTGAGGGAGCTGACAGCATGTTGCACAGCCATGACTGACAGTATGCGTGACATTGCAGCTACCATCCGTAATTTCACCGATGTCATAGACAGACGTTGTGGGGACATATTAGACCGGTTCCACAACTACATGTCCATGAGCCAGGGCGAGGGTGGACGGTTGAGGTGTCAACGTGGGCGTATGCCAGCAACTGCAGCAGCTGGCAGTCATCGCGGACGACAACAGGGCCACGGCCGCCCCCATAGTGCCAGCAGCAGCCCCAGCAATGCTGGGTCTGTGCTGTCATCAGACCGCCCCAGGAGACCACGTGCACGTGGCTCTGGCCAGGCCCGACAGGGATCTGTGTCCAGTCAACGAACACCTGCTTCTGATGACAGTACCCAGTCTGGGTTGGTACCGGATACGGTCCGTAGCACCCCTGCAAGGCACAGGTACCATGTCCGTGGCCAGAGACACTGATCTGTATGACCTGGCAGGTACAGTCTGTGGCTGTCCACAAACACCAGTATATGGCAGCCATGAGGTGGAACTGTGTGCATCCATACACACATGCGAATTGACAACACCTAGGGCTACCGCATACACACACACACACTGCATCAACATTGCCCCACCTTGTACTGCTGTCCCTCACCAACACACATACACATACATGTCAATCGGTGGTATCGGTGGCTGACTCAGGTATACCAAGTTCACACCCTGTGCATATGATGAAACTGTGCCACCTCCTGCAATCTGTAACATCAGTGCAGGTTCAGGTTAACATGTTGCTGATGCACAGGGTGACTACATAGATGTGTAGTAATAGTATCATGTTGTTAACAGTACTGTGTGCTGAGATAATTGTGGGTATATCACAGCATGCCTGATGCAGTAAGGGTATGATTGTCATGTACTGTTGTCTACACCCATGGTAAGTACCATAGTGTATCATCTGCACATGTTGGCATACTGGTGGTAAGGATGTCAACAGAAGGCTACATACATAGGTAGCACAGGAGATAAGGTAATGAAAGTATTAATACGCAATGATGGACATGTAAACTGCAAGTGGCATGTTGCCCACACTGTTTGAGGATGTTGATATGTGTGCAGTACTACACGACTGGTACAGGACACACAGGAGCACCCTAGCACTGCAAGCTCACATCTCATACCATGCTAGACAGCCCCAACACACAAAACTAACTGTCACAGGAGGGAGAGTCCCCATACATGTCAAGGATACTGTGGTGGCAGGCCAGGTAGCATACATCCTACTAAGTATGGAACCACTGAGTGAAGGCTCAGTGTCTGTTATTTGACATGTGTATTACTGTAGGTATGAGCACATGGGTTTCCATCCAGTTATTGTACATCCTAACAGTGCATGGTCTGTACACTTGTGTGTGCTGAGACTGGACCCTAGCCATCTGACCTGTGTATTTCCATGTACATGTGCATAGTGCCTGCATATTTGCAGTGTTACCTACTGTAAGTGGTACAGCTTGTTTGTTGTACAATGGACTACATGCAGCCCTGCTTACTGTAGCTTAGTTTGCATGCATGTTTGCTTGCAATTACCCTGGAATACTGATCCCACCTGCAATGCATAGTTACAGAGCTTCTGTGGACTCCTAGTGACATCTGCATAGCTTACTATATGTATGTCCATGTCTCACTTGACAGAATGTCACTGTTTGTCCTGTTCACATGTACGTTGCCTGTGACACATTGCATATGACTTACCTGGCATTTGTCCACGTGAGCAGTCATATATGCTACTGCTAACTAATCACAGGCACTACACCCTCACATATTCATCTTCTGTTGAACCACCTGCTTCGCCAGGGATGGCTTGCACCTGTCAACCCTGGGCTTTCGGATATTGGCAAAGGCTCTTGCTACCCTCATAGTGCCTTTGTTAGGCAAGGCTCAAATGACAAACCCACCTTCATAGGTATTACAAGGGATAAGAAACTAAGAGTAATGCTACCCAACGCCAGAAGTCTAGACCTCAAGATGTATGCACTCAAAACTCTCCTTAGCATGGAGAACATCGATATCTGTGCAGTAGCAGATGCCTGGTTCAGGGCTACTGAGAGCACCCCAGAACTACCAGGTTATACCTCATACCATGCTTTTCAGCCCCAAAACGTGGAACGAACCACAAAAGGAGGGGAGTATTGATATTTATCAAAGATACCCACACCTCCAGGTTGGTGGCAAAGCACCAAGCATCAGAGACTATCCATGTGCAACTAACAATGGGTAAAACTGCCTTGCAGGTTATAGCCTGCGAGAGACCACCCTCCCAAACCCAAGAACTGCACTCGGCCTTCCTGAGAACAGTGGAAAATATGAATGTCTCTCCAAACACCATTATATTGGGCGACTTCAACTACCCAAACATAGACTGGGAGCATGACTCTAGCTCCAACACCCTAGCCCAAAGATTCCTAGAATATATTAGCTCAAATGCTATGGAACAACTTGTTACCACTCCCACAAGAAGGGGAAACATACTGGACCTGATCATCACCAACATGGGGACTCTATGCTCCAGACCAGAAGTGTATCCCTCACTGGTAAGATCAGACCATAAACTAATCTCACTGGATATTCACATCCCGACCCCAACCCCTGCCCAGAAAACCACAGTGAACAACTTCTCTAAAGCAAATTCACACTCCTCAAAACTGAGGTGGAAACCTTCAAAGCCCCCGGGCCTGTGGAAACTACAGACCAGACCGCAGATTCCTCTATAAACGCATTCTATGGACACCTTCAGGAATGCATGGATCATGCGATCCCAAATAAAACCAAGACCCAATCCTCCAAAGGCAGACGTCCTGTCTGGTGGACCCCAGCCATAAACAAACTACACAATAGAAGGAGGAAGCTAATAAATGATACAGCAAAATCCCAAAAAGGGAAGGCATCACTGATCAGTATTAGCAAATAACTACGGGCACTCATAAGATTGTCTAAGGCCAGCTTTGAGAGAAAATTGCACAGGACACTAAGGATAATCACAAGGCTTTTTTTAGTTATGTTAGGAACCTGGGTGGTAATTCTAAGATATGCTCAAAGGTAGTCCAAAATGTCAATAGAAACACCAAACCCACAGACATTGCCAACATTCTAGCTGACAGGTTCAGCGCAAACTCCCCCCCCCCTCCACACTGAAAGGGCAAATATTTATCCCAGCAGAGTGCTGCCCCCCTGACATCTCAGATGCTCCAGTAAGAGCCGCCCTCTCCAAAGCAATAAACACTGCATCAATGGGACCAGACAGTGTCCCGGGCTGTGTCCTACATGAACTCCAAGAAGAGCTACAACCAAACATAAAACTACTGTTCAATCCCAGCCTTACTACAGGATATGTGGCCAAAGAGTGGCGTACAGCAACAGTGGTCCCTCTACAGAAAGGTGGTGCCTCAACGGATCCTGGACACTATCGCCCAATAAGCCAGACTAGCTCGGTCTGCAGAGCTATGGAAAGGATTATCATCGACCTCATAAATAAAGATATTGGGGACCTACAGACACTGGATCATACCCAGTTTGGCTTTGTTAAGGGCAGATCCTGCCTCTCAAACCTGGTTGATTTCTTTGAAACAGTCACCAAGGCCATTGACGAGGGGAAGGTGGTCCACACAGCCTACCTGGACCTCGCAAAAGCCTTCGATACAATACCCCACTCGGGCATTCTAGAGAAGCTTGCCAGCTTAAATATAAGCCCCTATGTCACTAGATGGGATTGCACACTGGCTCAAGGACAGAACCCACATGGTTAGAATTGCTGGAGCCATGCCAGACTCCAAACCAGTTACAAGTGGTGTCCCACAAGGCTCAGTCCTGGGACCTCTCTTGTTTAGTATATATTTATCGGAAGTACAGGCCAACACGGAAGGATGGTGGCTGACCAGATTTGCAGATGACTGCAAACTGGACGCCATAATCGACTCTCCAGCCGACACAAGCATCCTACAAAAGGGCCTCATAGAAACAGACACTTGTGCCAGAGCCATGGCCTCGAGCTGAATGCAAAAAAGTGTATAGTCATCCCCTTTGGCAAAAACAAAGTGCCCACAAAGTACCACATAGGTGGTAATCCATTAAGTACAGAAGAAGTAATTAGGGACCTGGGGACCCAAGTTGATAGCAATCTCTCATTTGACAACCACGTGGCCAAAGTGGTTAGAAAGACATTTTATATAGCCCACCTCATCATGAAGGGATTCACATCTAGATCAGGGGAGGACATCGTGCCTCTTTACTCATCCCTCATCAGGCCCATAATTGAGTACAATGCCCCTCTTGGGATGTACCTTACTAGACACCTGCAGCAACTGGAAAGACCCCAAAGTACCTCACCAAGAGGATCAAAGGGCTCAAACAGATGCCATATGCTGACCGGTTAAAGAAACCTCAGCTCTACTCAGTGGCATACCGCCTGTTCAGAGGCGATCTGTGCTTGATGTATAAAGCCATGTCAAACCCAGACTTATTGGGCATGCTGCACCTGAGAATATCCAAATCCCATCGAGCTACACGCTTGAGAGACTTGAACCTCAGCACTGAAATAAATAGGACATGCTGGAGGGACAGATTCATAACCCAGAGGATCACTTCACTCTGGAATAAAATCCCAGTCAAGGTTAGGCAGAGTCCCTCATTGACTCTCTTCAAGAGGAATCTTGATGAGTGGAAGGGACATCATAGGTTTACCCCGGGTATCACTTCTGTGTCACTGTTAGACAGAGGCACAGTATACCAACCTCGAAAAAGGGCATGGCAAGATATATTTACAATGGATGGCGACAGCCAAACACATTCTGGCTAGGTTTATAAATGCCCTAGGGCAGATAGCCTAGTATGAACCTATGAACCTATGAACCTATGTACCTTGTTCCCCATTTGCCCTATGTGCTGTTAATCACCATGGCAATCACAATACTATGGTAACATGTGCAAAGGTCAATTGTCAGTCACCTCTATGGTACAGTTGTGGAATATGTGGGTCATGTGGCAATGTCACAGCTGCCACATGTACACAGTCAACCCTCTCCCCTACACATGGACGTACAACACATGTATGAGATGGAACCACATAGCCAAACTGGGGACTAAGCACTCTGAACCCAGTACTGGCATAACCCGTCAGGTGGCATGAAATACTACAGTGACTACAATACCAGTCTGATGTAGACCTACACTGACAGCAATACAAGCATGTGAATACACTGGGCCATTCGTGGAGCCTAAGAATAGCATCCTGCCTGAGCGGCAGACACCTCTGCAGCTGGCACACAGGCATACGTTATGCCAGAACACATCACGCATAACACATAGCACACAAATACTGTGTGCCAAACAGTCACAGCCTGTACGGCTAGACAACACATCTGCCACAGTTGTGTTAGATACCTTTATTGTCCGGTACAGTGAGGTCACGCTCACCAGGCTGGACAAGGTGAAGGTCACAGTGATATGCCTGTGGGGCACTATGGTCCACCACATAACACAAGCATACAGGTCAGTCAGAGGTATGGACACATATGACTCAGTTATTGTTCATGCCACATACCTTCTCCTGGTGTACTTATAGGGTGCTGACATCATCAGTGTTTAGAAAGGGGAATGCATCCTGTAGTGTGTTCGCCTAGTTGGCAAAAGGGACAATTCTTTCATACAGACTTGCACACACACTAACCCCCTCCACAGACACTGAACATTTGCAGGATTCAAACCCCTACCTAACTGTGTTAAGACACTTGAGATGGATGCATTAGCAGAGCATGCTATTCACATTATTGGGAGGTTTTTCTTCTCCTGCTTTACTTATAGGGTGCT
This sequence comes from Protopterus annectens, assembly GCF_019279795.1. Classification (NCBI taxonomy): domain Eukaryota; kingdom Metazoa; phylum Chordata; order Ceratodontiformes; family Protopteridae; genus Protopterus; species Protopterus annectens. The sequence goes on along the minus strand of NC_056736.1, from coordinate 194,847,736 downwards.
GACATCATCAGTGTTTAGAAAGGGGAATGTGCATCCTGTAGTGTGTTCTCCTAGTTTGTAAAAGGGACATTTCTTTCATACAGACTTGCACACGCACTAACTCCCTCCACACACACTGAGCATTCGCAGGATTCAAACCATTACGTAATTATGTTATGGCACTCGAGACGGATGCATTAGCAGAGCGTGTTATTCGCATTACTGGGAGGTTTTTCTTCTCCTGCTTTACTTATAGGGTGCTGACATCATCAGTGTTTAGAAAGGGGAATGTGCATCCTGTAGTGTGTTCTCCTAGTTGGCAAAAGGAACATTCCTTTCATACAGACTTGCACACACACTAATCTCCTCCACACACACTGAGCATTTGCAGAATTCGAACCCCTACCTAACTATGTTATAGCACTCAAGACGAATGCATCAGCAGAGCACGTTATTCGCATTACTGGGAGATTCCTTCTCCTGCTTTACTTATAGGGTGTTGACATCATCAGTGTTTAGAAAGGGGAATGTGCATCCTGTAGTGTGTTCTCCTAGTTGGCAAAAGGGACATTTCTTTCATACAGACTTACACACACACACTAACCCCCCCCACACACACTGAGCATTTGCAGGATTCAAATCACTACCTAACTATGTTATGACACTCGAGACGGACGTATTAGCAGAGTGTGTTATTCACATTACTGGGAGGTTTCTCTTCTCCTGCTTTACTTATAGGGTGCTGACATCATCAGTGTTTAGAAAAGGGAATGTGCATCCTGTAGTGTGTTCTCCTAGTTGGCAAAAGGGACATTTTTTTCATACAGACTTGCACACACACTAAGCATTTGCAAGATTCAAACCCCTATCGAACTATGTTATGACAATCGAGATGGACGCATCAGCAGAGCGCGCTATTCGCATTACTGGGAGGCTTCCCTTCTCCTGCTTTACTTATAGGGTGTTGACATCATCAGTGTTTAGAAAGGGGAATGTGCATCCTGTAGTGTGTTCTACTAGTTGGCAAAAGGGACATTTCTTTCATACAGACTTGCACCCACACTAAGCATTTGCAGGATTCAAACCCCTATCTAACTATGTTATGACACTTGAGACGGATGCATTAGCAGAGCGTGTTATTCGCATTACTGGGAGGTTTCTCTTCTCCTGCTTTACTTATAGGGTGCTGACATCATCAGTGTTTAGAAAGGGGAATGTGCATCCTGTTGTGTGTTCTCCTAGTTGGCAAAAGAAACATTCCTTTCATACAGACTTGCACACACACTAATCTCCTCCACACACACTGAGCATTTGCAGAATTCAAACCCCTACCTAACTATGTTATAGCACTCAAGACGAATGCATCAACAGAGCGCGTTATTCGCATTACTGGGAGATTCCCCTTCTCCTGCTTTACTTATAGGGTGTTGACATCATCAGTGTTTAGAAAGGGGAATGTGCATCCTGTAGTGTGTTCTCCTAGTTGGCAAAAGGGACATTTCTTTCATACAGACTTACACACACACTAACCCCCTCCACACACACTAAGCATTTGCAGGATTCAAACCACTACCTAACTATGTTATGACACTCGAGACGGACGTATTAGCAGAGTGTGTTATTCACATTACTGGGAGGTTTCGCTTCTCCTGCTTTACTTATAGGGTGCTGACATCATCAGTGTTTAGAAAAGGGAATGTGCATCCTGTAGTGTGTTCTCCTAGTTGGCAAAAGGGACATTTTTTTCAGACAGACTTGCACACACACTAATCCCGTCCACACACACTGAGCATTTGCAAGATTCAAACCCCTATCGAACTATGTTATGACAATCGAGATGGACGCATCAGCAGAGCGCGCTATTCGCATTACTGGGAGGCTTCCCTTCTCCTGCTTTACTTATAGGGTGTTGACATCATCAGTGTTTAGAAAGGGGAATGTGCATCCTGTAGTGTGTTCTCCTAGTTGGCAAAAGGGACATTTCTTTCATACAGACTTGCACCCACACTAAGCATTTGCAGGATTCAAACCCCTATCTAACTATGTTATGACACTTGAGATGGATGCATTAGTAGAGCATGCTATTCACTTTACTGGGAGCTTTCTCTTCTCCTGCTATTCACTTTACTGGGAGCTTTCTCTTCTCCTGCTTTACTTATAGGGTGCTGACATCATCAGTGTTTAGAAAGGGGAATGCATCCTGTAGTGTGTTCTCCTAGTTGGCAAAAGGGACATTTCTTTCATACAGACATGCACACACACACTAACCCCCCTTAACACACGGAGCATTTGCAGGATTCAAACCCCTACCTAACTAGGTTATGACACGCAAGACGGACGCAGTAACAGAGTGCGCTATTCGCATTACTGGGAGGTTTTTCTTCTCCTGCTGTACTTATAGGGTGCTGACATCATCAGTGTTTAGAAAGGGAATTGTACATCCTGTAGTGTGTTTTCCCAGTTGCCAAAAGGGACATTTTCCTCACACAGACTATCCCCACTCACCCACCCACACACACTGAGCATTTGCAGGATTCAAAACCCTACCTAACTATATTATGACACTTGAGGAAGACGCATTAGCAGAGTGCACTATCCGGATTACTGGGCACCTGTTCTGCACCTGCAGTATTTATAGGGTGCTGACATCATTATTTCTACAGAGGTATGTACATCTAGTACTACCTGTCAGATGGGGGATAGCATATGTATGCATTTGCAGCCACCTACGTCAGGGTTAGATATGCACATCGCACTGGCAGGTTATGTTTTATACCATGCTTCATGACCACAGGACCTGTTACACACAACACAACCAGTCCTGACCACCCCTCCCACATCCAGGACACACACTTTGCTTCCCTGGGCACAGTGCCATGATATGCAGGTGTTCACATACACCATTCCAGTTGTTAACGTCAGGTACAGGCATATTGTGTGTGGAAACTACTCAGGCCTCTACAACATTACCCTACAGCCACTACAATTTGTGAGTCCATGTGCTATGGCAGAACCACTCACCACAGCCACAAGGGGGAATACATATTGCACCTGACCATCTACAACATGGGTACTCACTGTTCCACACCAGAGGTAGACCACCATTGTTGATATCTGACCATACCCACCTTTCCCTGGCCATCCATATGCCATCCCACCCCCAGGCAAGGTCGTCACTGCAAACAAACTGTATTTATCAAAAGTAGACTTTATACTTGTGAAGACTGGGATTGAAGACTTCAAAGGACCCATGCTGGGGGAGTATACAGGCCACTCTGCGTAATCCTTGACAATTGCATTCTATGAGCATGTGGAAGGTTTGCATTGATCATGCTATCCCAAATATACCCATGACTGCTCCACAACAGGACACCTGTTAGATGTACACCAGCCATATATGAGGTGTCCAACAGGGTGAGCTAATACATTGCAGAGCAGTAGCCCACAGAGGAAGGACATCTCTGAACAGTACCAGCACAACACTTCAATCCCTCATAATCATCAGGACACAGTGTTGACAGTGAAATTGTCCAGACAATGCAGATAAGGCTCCCCTCAGTCTGTTATTGACGCCCACCTACTGTTAGAGGTCCTCAGCAACCCTCTTCCAGCACACATCAACAACATGGCTGTGGCGTAGCAAATTCAAAACCTGGGATCTCCACTGTGTCCCTGCTTGACAGAGGCACAGCACACTAGCCTCACACGGTGCCTTATGTGACCTACTTTACAGTGGCACAGTAGCCTACTGTACTGGGGAGGCAGATGCCAAGCACACTCTGGCTAAGCTGTCATTCCCTAGGGCAAACAGCCTAGTGTTGACCTCTACACCCATATGTTTAATTGTCAAATGCACATTATTTGTTGCTGATAGACTGTTTGCAGGTCTTTATTGCCATAGCATTCCCTGTTTGTATGAACAACTTGTGTATCTGTGGAAGATGTTTGCATATGGGAGGGATCCACTATATCACGTATGTCTCTGTAGTCATTTAACTGTGTGCACTGGGCAGATTGCTGTAATGTGGTTGGTTCCTGGAATAACACGTACATATACCAGATACGTGTGTGGCCAACTGCTAAACTGAGATTTGGCCTAAGTGTGTGAGCATGCCCAGTTCAGCCTTCCCATGGCATGTTGTCTGACATATGTCTCATTTATCAAAGTGTGTGAGCATGCCCAGTGTGAGCTTTCCATATGTTGAACTCTGCAGCCCACCACATTTGTGGATAGTGTGAACTTCAACAAATATCTCCAGTTTATGGTTGTGTGTTGTGTGTCATGTTGTGTAGTTACTGTCCGACTGCTTTATGTGTGAACACAACAGGGATTATACTGTGCCTGCAGGGTTTGCATGGGATACTTTGCATACAGTTGTCAACATCCTTTCATACTGACCTAACACTGTAGTACCGTATAGTGTACTGGTTCAGTACTTTGACTGTGGTGGACAGTATCCTGGGCTTTAGTCCTATCACTGCTTTACATTTCCATAGTGAGCACAACAGCCTGGCTAGGGGCCAGTTGTGCACATCTGACCATGTTGCATTATGTTCAGATATGAACTACTTAAACCAGGCTTGTCCAACATTGGTAGTGTATTCCACAACATAGGTGTACATTTGCAAACACTAGCGATGTGCCCTAGGCCATTTCTAATGCTAGTCGGAGAGTGTATTTGTCCTTCGACACACATTGTAAGTGGAGTTTGCCATGACATATGTCATGGTTAGTATACTGTGCCTCTGTCTACCTGTGACATAACAGTGATACCCAGAGTAAACCTACCATCTCCCATCCACTCATCAAGATTCCTCTTGAGGAGAATCGATGAGTGACTCTATGGATAGCCTGTACTGGGAGTTTACTCATGAGTGGGGATGGCTTCTGTGTTATGGATCATGCAGTACAGCTTGTCCTATGTATGTCAGTGCTGGGGTTCAGGTCTCTCATGTGCATAGCTCACTGCCATTCAGATTGTACAAGGTGCAGCATGTTTATTGATTCCAGCTTGGACATGGCTTTATACATCAGGTACAGCTTGCCTCTGGGTGGGCAGTATGGCAGTGTGTATAGCTGCAGTTTGTTTAATCAGGCAACACATGGCATCTGTGCAAGCTCTTTGATACTCCTGGTGAGGTACTGTTGGGGACTTTACAGTTGATGGAGGTGTCTGCTGAGGTACATCCCACAGGGGCTATTGTAGTCAATTGTAACGCTGATGAAGGATAACTGCAGAGCCACAATGACCTCCCCTTATCTAGATCTGACAACCTTCATGATTAGGTGGGTATATGGTATGTTTCTGTAAACACTACAGCCACATGTTTGTCCAATGCAGAATATCTATCACCTTATGTCCCCAGGTCTCTCATTGCATGTTAAGTACGTAATGGTTTAACACCTATGTGGTAATTGGTGGGCACTTACTGTATATCCACGGGGGTTGACTATACACTTTTCTGCAATTAGCTTGCTGACATGGCTATGGCACCAGTTGTTTGTTTCTATGTGGCCCTTTTGTGGGATGCTTGTGTCAGCTGGAGGGTCAGATATGGTGGGCAGTTTGTAGTCCTCTGCAAACATGTTCAGACACAGTCCTTCCATGTTGGCCTGTACCTATGGGACATATATACCAAACGAGGAGGTCCCAGGACCAAGCCTTGTGGGATGCCAGTTATATCTGGTTTGTAGTCTGACATGGCTGCATTATGTCTGACCATGTCAGTTCTGTCCTTGGTCTGGTTTGCAACCCCTCTACTGACATAGGGGTTTATATTTAAGCTGGTGAGCATATCGATAATGAACACGTAGGGTATTGTATATAAGCCTTTGCAAGGTCCAGCTACGCTGTGTGGACCACATTGCCCTCATCAATGACCTTAATGACTGTTTCAAATGAGTCAAACATGTTTAGGGGCAGGATCTGCACTTAAGAAAGCTACACTGGGTAGGGTCCGGTGTCAGTAGGTCCCCAATATCTTTATGTCTGCGGTACATGCTGATCCTTTCCATAGCTGTGCAGACCGAGCTTCTCAGGATTCTGGGGTGGTATTTTTCAGTATCCATTCAGGCAACACCTTTGTTGAGAACGACCACTGTTGTTGTATACTGCTCTTTGGGTACATATCCTGTGGTAAGGCTGACATTGAGCAGTAGTGTGATTTGGCATTCCATTCTTCTTGGAGTCCATGTTGGACTCAGCCCAGGACACCATCTCATACCATTGCTGCTGTGTGTTTTGCTTTGTAGATGCTGGCTGTTACCTCAACATCTGCAATGTCAGGGGGCCAGCAGTCTGCTGGGATAGACATTTTGCATTCTGGGGTTGCACTGCACCTGTCAGGATGTATGTTGGCAATATGTGTGTGTGTTTGGTATGTTGTTTGTAATATTTGTGTGATTCAGAGCATACCTGTGAATTCCCAACACAGTTCCTACCATCAGTTGTGGAAGCCTTGAGATTATCCTTAGTGTCCTGTACAATTTGTATCTTCATAGGTTCATAGGTTCATACTAGGCTATCCACCCTAGGGCATTTGTAAGCCTAGCCGGAGTGTGTGTGGCTTTTGCCACCCCTTGCTATGTGAATATTATGGCCATTTATGAGTTGCTTTGCAGTGCCTCTGTCTGGACGTGACAGAGTGAAGACCCCAGTGCAAATCTACGATCATCCATCCACTTGGCAAGATTCCCGTTGAAGAGTGTCAGTGAGGGGCTCTGCCTAACATGGAGTGGGATTCTGTTCCAGGGTGTGGGGAGCCTCTGGGTTATGTATCTGTCCCTTAAGCACATCCTATTTCATTATGTGTTGATGTTGACATCTCTCACTCTCACAGCTCCAATGGCTTTGAGTTTTCTGGGGTGGAGCATGTCCATTACTCCTGTGTTGGACATGGCCTTGTACAACAGACATTCAATGCCTCTGTGTAGGCAGTATGTGACTGCATTCAGCTGGGGTGTCTACAGCCAGGCAGCATATGACATATATTTGAGACCCTTTATCCTCTTGGTGAGGTACCTTTGAGGTCTTTCTAACTGCTGCAGGTGTCAGGTAAGGTACATCACAAATGAGGCATTGTACTACATTATGGGTCTGATAAGAGAACAGTATAGGGGCACAATGACCTCTGTTGATGTAGATGTGAATCCTTTCATGATACGGTGTCCAATATAGACAGTCTTCCTAGCCACATTGGCAATGTGAGAGTCACATAACAGGTTACTGTCCACATGTGTCCCTAGGTCCCTGATTACTCCTTCCATACATAATGGTTTACCACCTATGTGGTAATTTGTGAGTACCTTGTTTGGTATTTGGTGGGACATTCATACTGTCCAGTGTCTTCAGGGCGGCTGGGTGGGGTTCCTGTGTGTGAGAGTGTGGTCTGTAGCATGCTACAGACTGTACAGCAGTCTTGCCTACGGTTAGTTGCACATGGGTGGACTCCAATGCCTTGTGCATTGTCAGTTACCTGGACGTATGGGTGTCTGTGCTGAATATGGATACTCACCCTCCTTTTATGTTTTTTCCAGGTTTTGGGGCCATAACGCATGATATGTGGTATAACCTGGTAGTGCTGGTGTGCTGTCAGGAGGCTTGCAGCAGGTTTCTGTCACTGCACAGACATCAATGTTCTCCATACTGGGGAGGGCCTCAGGAGCATGCATATTGAGGTTTACATATCTGGCATTGGTCAGCATTACCCTTATGTTTCTTTCCACTTATGTTTTGTAGGGTGGTGGGTTAGTCTTTTCAGCCTTGCCTACGAAAGGCTCTATGGAGGTGGCAAAAGCCTTATCCAATATCCAGACGCCCAGGGGTAACAGGTGCAAGCCATCCCTGGAACAGCTGCGTGGCTTGTCAAGCATGACATCCCATGCAGACAGACATTGGATCCCCTTGGAATGACACCAGTAATTGTGCCACTTGTTATAACTGATCATTCCGTGTTTGTACTGTGGCGTCATTCTTGGTGAGGGTAGGATGCTGCAAATGGCCAGTGTCATACCGGCCTGGACTACATAATCGGAGAGCTCATCTATGTCTCTTTTCATGTAGTCCGGGGAGGTACATCTCAGGTCATTCACACCAGCATGGACTATGACTGCATCATATTTCTACGTGCTTTGGGGTGACCTGCATACTTGTGTTATGTGGCGTATTGTAGCAGCCTACAGGCAGCTTACTGTACACTTTCCCTTGCTCAGTCTGGTGTGCGGGACAGCAGCGTGTCTCACTATGGAGTCACCTATTACAACTGTATCAGGCATGTTGTTTCTCCTTCTGGCCTGTGACTGTTTGGCACACCAGCTTTGTGTACCATGCATTGCATGTGCTATGTTTGGGGGTTGTTTGATTGGGTGTCTGCTTTGGAGGCCTCTGTTGGTGTGGTGTGTTTGTAATTCGGGCCTCCGGGAATGTTTATTCTGTGTTTATGTCTTTGGTTTGCAGTTGTGATAGGCCTATGTGGGACTGGGTTTGTGGTGTGTGTGGTTACCTTCTCCTCCTGACTAGTTTTGGGAGTACTGAGTTGAGGGAGCTCAGCCTCCAGTTTGGATAGATGGTTGCATCTCTCACATATATTTGTATTTCTTGGGGGGAGTTGAGGGTTGTCTGTGTACTTGGGGCAGGTGTAACATTGCCTCAAGATTCACAGATTCAACTTGTTGTAGCTGGCCTTAGTGGATTGTATGTGTGGACATATTTTATTGCCATACTACTGATCAGTGATTACTTCTTTTTTTATGTTTGCTCTATCATGTAGTAGCTTCCTCATTCTTTTGCATGGTTTGGTTATGGCTGGTGTCCACCATGCCAGATGCCTGTGTGTACGGCATTGTGTCTTGTTTTAATTTAGGATTGCATAATCCAAGCATTCCTGGCAGTGTTCATGGAATGCCTGTATAACAGGTTCTGAGGTGTGGCCCATATTTTGCACCTGCACAGGGCCTTTAATGGATTCCACATCAGTTTGGAGGAGTGCAAATTTTGCTTTACACATGTTTTTCACTGTGGTTTTCTGGCCAGGGACTGTGGTCAGGATGTGTATATCCAGTGTGATTACTCTATGGTCTGGTCTTACCAGTGAGCAATACACTTCTCATCTTACCATCCAGTACCCATGTTGCTGATTATCACATCCAGTATGCTACCCCTCTTGTGGGAGTGGTACATTGTTCCTGGGCATTTTGGTTTATGGATTCTATGAACTTTTGTCCTACAGTGTTGGAGCTAGTATAATGCTCCCAGTCTATGTCTGGGTATTTTCAGTCACCCAATATAATGTGGTTTGGAGGACTTGATATATTCATGTATTCCAACATAGGCCAGGTGCAGTTCCTGGTGTTGGGATGGTAGTCTGTAGCAGGCTATAAACTGGGGTGCAGTTTTAGTCACTGTTACTTGACCATGGCTAGTCCATGCTGCTTCTTGTTGTGGTACCAACATGGGGGTGTGGTTATCCTTGACAATTATTGCTAGTCACCCTCCTTTTGTAGCTTGTTCCATGTTTTGAGGCTGTACAGCACAGTATGAGGTGTAACCTGGTAGTGTTAGGGTGCTGTTGTGAGCCTTGACCCAGTTTTCTGTTACAACACAGATATCAACATTCTCCATAAGGGGTGAGTTTAGACTGCATGCATCTTGCTATTTAGACTTCTGGCATTGGGTAGCATTACATCTAGGTTCTTATCCCTTCTGATACCTATGGAGGTAAGTTTGTGTTTTGAGCCTTACCTATTCAGGGCACGCTATGGGTAACAACAGCCTTTGCCAGTATCCATACGGCCTGCACTGATAGGTGCATGCCAGTCCTAGCAGGTTGAGCATCATGTCATGCTCAGCATGTCATCCCAGGCTGGCACACATTGGATCCCCTTTGACTAACTGCAATACTTCAGCCAATTATTGCAATTGATCATCTCATTGTCATATTGTGGCATGATGCTTGGTGAGGGTAGGATGTTAGTCACGGTCCTCAGGTGTGCATATAGTACATGGTGTTACATTACTTAACACATGGTATTCATGCCTCAGGTGGTGCTGCAGGGCTGCCTCTGTCGGATGCACATATTACACTCCCTGTACATGGTTGTGAGCAGGTCATGTCATTTTAGGCATCCCTGTTATTATTATTTGAGTGAGTCAGAGGGGGTATCCTTCCCAGGGTTCCTACTGTGCCAGTGTATGTGCTATGTGTTGCCTCTTTGCCAAGGCCAGGGCATACTGGGCATGCCTCCTTCTGTCTACTGGGGCAGGCTCAGGTTGTTCCTCCTCCGAGTCACGCTCTGCCTGTGATGGCCTTGGCAATGGTGGGGGGCTGTTTGGCCCAGCCCTATGCTGGTCCTGCAGCAGCTGTTTTCGCAAGATCATATTATGTAGCATAGCACATACCATGACAATTTGGGTACATGTAGTTGGTGTGTACTGCAAGGCTCCACCAGATGTGTCCAGACACCGGAACCGTGACTTGAGCAGCCCAAACACACGCTCTATTACATTACGTGTTTGTGCGTGTGCCTCATTATGGCATTCCTATTCAGGTGTGTGTGCGTTTCTGATGGGTGTCATTAGCCACAGCTCCAGTGCATAACCTGCATCCCCCACTAGGTGTCCGTGTGGGATGTCCCCATTGGCAAATGTCTGGTACAGCTGCGTCAAATGCCAGATGTGGGAATCATGGTAGCTCCCAGGGCAGCCAGCACACACATTCATTATTATGCCCTGGGCATCACACATGACCTGGCAGTTGATGGAGGGGAAGACCTTGTGGTTAATGTAGGCCCTACTCTGCTCACCAGCTGGTGCTTTGATGCATATGTGCATGCAGTCTATTGCACCCACTACCTCAGGGTATTCCGCTATTTGCTGGAAGAGATGCATATTGCTGGCCAATACCTCACGGGCATTGGGGAAATATACATGATCACCGACATGTGCTGACATGGCATCCAGGAACTGGTGCAGTACCCTGGAGGCTGATGCCTGTGATACCCCCATCATATCACCAGTTGGTCTCCGGAAGGTACCTTTTGCTAGTATTCTTAGGCCAACACATACCTTGGTTTCCACTGGGATGGGTTCCCCTCTGTTGGTTCTGTGTGTGAGGCATGGCCTGCACAGCTCCACTATTTGCTGCAGGAGCTCTCTGTCCACTCTATAGCGCTCTACTATCTCCAGCTCATGTAATCCGTGGTAGGTAACCTGGGCCTGTACACTCTTCTCCGTCTCCTCACTGTGGGTTGTCTGGCACCATCTGCATTGTCACCACCCTCAGCAAGTCGCCTATGTCTCATTATGACAGCTATGGCAGCCCCTAACATTTCTGCTCTGAGTTTAGCTTTTTCAGTTTTCACTTCTAATAGCTTACTCCTGTCTTGCAGTGTCTCAAGAGAAACATCTTGCACTGCTGTTTGCAGAGTTTTAAGTGTTGGCTGAGCTACTATTCTGCCTGTCTAATTGCCTGCTTCTAATTGTTTTCACCTGCTAGCTCCAGCAGTATTCCCTGCTAGCTTCCTACTAATTCTATTGCTTCCTTTTTCCTTTCTGTTTCCTCAGGGGGGAGCAGCGTGCATACCAGCAGAAACACGCTCACAGTGGCCTACACACGTGCACACATGCTTACACGGTCCAGAATCTGCTTATTCGGGTTAAAACACGCGCACACCAGCGCAAACAGTGTTAAACATCTCCCAACACGCTCCCATGTGCGCATACTGTCCTACTCGCGTTTCATGGCGTGCACACGTGCGCATGCACGCCCAGCAAGAAACTTTGGTGTAGGCAACAGTGTACACCTTCCATTTCTTGACGTTCCCATGCTTATGTTGTGGCACTCCTCTTTCCATGATATGTGTCTGACATCTGTCATGTATCTCTGACCTCCAATGAACTGCATTTCTTTCTGCCATTGCCCCCTGTGATGTCACCTATCTCCTACTCTGTTCCTCCCCCTTATGTATCTCTTACACTACTCAGAATGTGCTCATTTGCTATGTGACAGTGGAATTCAGTATCCTAACACTCATTTACATCAGATTGCCTTCTAATGCTTAGTTACATGTCTTAGACTCAGCTTCCCCCCTTAGCAACCACTACACGGTGGCCATGTTGTTTTTGGTCTGCTGGTCCCTGCATTGTAAATCCATGTATTGCATAAAACCCACATTTGTGGGTTTATAACCTTCATTTTTATGTTTTATATAGCGCAGCCCATTTGCGAGGGGCTGCGCTGTGTTTAAACACCGGCGATCGCCGAAAAAAAAAAGTATTTATTTTTCATATTTGCATTGGGGTACCTTGCCAATGGCCACATATTTGGCCATTGGCATGCTGCCTGACACATATGCACCCTTTATTTGGAGCTGACATGGCTCCGTTGTGGTTTTTGCAGAAACGTACTCAGTTGTCAACTGAGTACATTTCTGCAGCTAAAACAGCTCTTACACGGGCTGCTTTGGGCTTCCTGGATCGCTAATCTACCTCATTTGCATGCTATTTGGCTGCAAGTGAGGTGATTAGCATATCCACGCCCACTCCGTGTAAGAGACGTTTTAGATGGTCTCTTACATGGACTTTAGGGCTGTTCCTGGATCTCGAAGGCTGCATGGAGTCTTACACTACTCTTAGACTCAGTGCAAGCCTTCGTGAATCCTGCCCATAATGTGATGCTTCACTCCACATTTAGCAATAGAGGGCCCAAGATTTCTCAAAATAATAATGAAAGACAAGGCAGGTTGTGTCGATTAGTTAGACTGAAAGAGCTATCCCTCTTTTCAGTGTCATTCTGACTTAGGGGGAGGGCATGCATGACTTGTTTAAGTCTGCAAATCAATTTTTACTCTTCAAGCCACTTTTTGGAATGAGTAAATGGGATAGTTCCCACTGATATGATTGTAGTCAACCTTAACATCTTCATAAATGGTAGTAAAATATTGGCTAGATTAAAACAAAAATGTTTATTTTGCCTTTGGAATAAACTCTTCCTCATGTGGTAAATGTTGGCAGTCTTGTCCTATATTTTAAAAAGACCTCAATAAATACCTAGATACATGTGCATTTTAATATGGACAATAACACTCAAGGTTCTTAAAGGCTGTTATCAATGTATAAAGTTGTAATCTCTACAAATGTATCAGTACACTAGTATTAATTTTAATACTGTCTGACATTTTTTATATTTTAAACTTACACTGAAAATAACTATTTTTCCCCTGTTGCCACCTGCTGACTATCATGTGTTGTTATTGCTTGCTGTTAATTGCTCATTTTTCTTTCCTTCAGAGACGAGGATTGCAGAACCATCATGCATACAAACATGGCCCAAATTCCACCCTGTTGGCTGATGTGGTTACAGTTATCACTGTAGGTGGGATTCTGTACTTGATCCATGGTATATGCGTACTACTACAAATGAGTTTCCCTATAAAATTCCCTTATGATTTTGGGATTTCCAGGTGCTCATCCTCTGCTCTTACAGCTGTTGTGAATATGAAAGCCTCTGTTTGCTCTAGAGAAATTGGTCAATCAGTATCCTCATCTCCCACACCACACAGAATGGGTGAGCTAACAAGCTGCTTACTCCCAAGCTCATCTGCCTGGCTGTGCAGTAACCAAACCACTAACTGAGCTCAAAACATCTCACTTGTATTCAAGGCTTAATCCCTCCACAGAGCTGCACTGGTAGCAATTATTCATCTTGTGCCTTGACTAAACTTAAATGTTGCTATCTAGTTGTTAAAGCTATGCAAAACAATAAAGAATGATGTTTCTGTTTTTGTTTTTTCTTTTTTTTTTCTTCTTTCCTTGTCTATGTTGTCTGTGAGATTTCTCTAATGCATTACTGCCTCTAGTTAACAAAATATGTTACACTGTTCAGGCTTGATGAAAGCTGCTCAGCAGATGCAGACAGATGTTCTTCAATGGAAGTTGATGTGTGCGTTTAGATAGCCTTGAAATATAGAGTTATGCTTGTCCCATTTTGAACATTTGGAGAGAGAGAGAGAGAGAGAGAGACAGAGAGATGGAGACTGACATTAAATGCATCTTTATACATGGAGAATGTGTCTATCTATAATGTATACTCCACAGTGAAATTTCAAAACAATGCACTGGAATACTATTGCAGGAGCCTTGTCTCATGAAGGTCTTTATCTGGTTTAGTTCAAGAAGACATTCAAAGTCATTGTATATTCAGAAGAGCACTTTATATCAGATGACTGAGGTATTCCATAAGGAGAATTGGTACTCTTTTCAGTTATATAGAGAATATAATGCACAACCCAGAAGATATGCTGATACTATAATAGGCTACAGTTCTTCCAACTTCTGTGAAGTGTAAAGACCTTTCTAGTCCATATGGTGTAACTGATTGCACAGTACAATTAACTTACACCTACCATTAGGACAAAATGTTAGGTGCAGAGGTGACCAGTAAGTCTGCTTTGCATTCAGAGGTTTTAGCTCTGGAAGCTAGCATTTGCAATAAAACTTCATTTAAAGCCATGTTTACTGTAGCAGCAATCCGGTTCATATAAATGTGCACTATATTATCGAAGACTAACTCAGAGAATATTTATTTGCACATATTATGAAAATATTTCTGTAAGTTTAAAAGACACAGAAGGCTTAAAAGGTTATATCATTACAGTTGCAGTGTTCTGTGTGATACGGGAAGACAAAAGGATAATGGAATGTGATCAGTCTACTGCTGGAACAGTTGACACTAATAACCAGCAAAGTGTAATGAAAATCAGGAATAGATACAGTTGCTACAAATTCCCCTCTGGTATAATAAATTATCATTCATCACATCTCGTAATGTCAGAATCACCTTCATGAGAATTGGAATGCATTGGAGGTCATCTTCAATTAAAATAACTGCAGTGAAACTGGATGACAACCACATGAGCTTGAGTGAATGACACACAATGGCATGCCTTATAAATCTGTTATACTGTTTTAAAGCAAAGCTTAAATTATTGCAAGCATTCACAACAAGTTGCATTTTATACAAAATTGAATAACAAAAAGTGTTGCTTATAGTACTGTATTAACTCTGCATATTATTAAATATAGTGGACTGCCTCCCATTGTTATTTAATGATATGCTGAGGCTCTGTATAGTTTGTGCAGCTATACATTTTCTATTTCCTGTCTGTGACCATAAATACTGCAGCAGTTAATATGTAAAGAAGTTTACTGTTTTATCTCTGTAGTACTGGTAGCTGCTGCTAACCATTCCCTCTGCAGAAATGCAAATGTATACAGGTTATTTTATTTTTAATTTTAATGTAATCATGTTTTGAACAACTAACCCAACTGTCTCTTTTCAGGGATGTCTGAGAAGTATTGCCGGGTTAAGAGTCTTGCTCAGAGTCACATGGTAAGCAAACAGGGACTGAGATGATGATGAATTCCATGACTACAGAAGGGTGATCATTAGCAGTCCATAGCCTTAATCCTCTATGACAAACTGATAGTCAGCTTTTCAGCATTAGATTTAAAAGATGATGTCCACTTTACGTTTTAACTTTGGGGAAATAATTAATTCAGTCTTCATGTTAAGCATAATTAAATAAGTAATTATTCATTTTTTCCCTTTAGTAGCCATACTGTAAGTAGCATTTTACTGTAAAGAAACATTATCACTATATTTTAAGGTAATAGCTAAGTAATTAACTAAATAAATACATAAATAAAAAGCTTACATACATAAAGGCATAAATACATACATACATACATACAGACATACATACATACATACATACATACTGTGGAATGTAAAACAATTGACAGTTTTCTGAAATTAATGCTTTTATTAACGGAACAGTAGTCCCGGCTGCCATCATCCAATAAAATATTTTTTAACTGTTTCTCGTACAGAAACTTTTTCAGTTCCATGTTCATCTAAAAGTCTTGAATGTTAATGGGAACAATACGAGGGATATAGCCCTCTTGCAAAGCTTGAGATAACTTTTTTTTTCTGTTGAGTTGGCCTTTGCAGGGGTATATAATATACAATATAAGTGAACTCTCTTCTCCAATGGCTGTACCATAAGGACTCCTGAGCCCACTTGATGACTATGCATTTACTCTGAGTCTGTGGTATATAATACAGCTTAAAAGTAACTCTTTCACAGAAGCTGTTTGTAAGACCATGTAGAGATAATTTAGTTCTGCCTGGTAGATTAGAGCATATACCCGTCATGTTAAAGAAACTCCTTCACCTCCTGTTTTTGGTGTCTGTATAATGTTTCACTACCTTGGATTTGGACAACAGACCTTTTCTCTTTTTATGATCTTTTGTCTCAGATGCTAGAAAGATTATGGCAGTCTCTGACTCCTTTCACACCTTAAGAATACAGTGGTAAATTTGCTCCTCGGATCTAAGACATATTTATCTAACATGGTAATTGACTTCCTTTAACTTTTCAGTGACTTCAATGGGTCCTTGCCCCTTGACTAGAAATTACTTTTGGTCGGTTGTACCAATAACATCCAAAGATCTTGGAACTTCTGCTTTCTAATATTTAATTTGTTTACCCCATGGTGGGAAGTTTCTGCCCTTTCCATGTGTTCACAGTATTCTGGCATTATGCTGCTTAATCTGTCTTGCAGGGAGATATAGCACTCTATCACTTTTTTATGGGCAATACCTTATTTTACTATGTTTTCTTGCTACCTAATAGCAGTCTAGGGTGCCTTCCTTAGAAGAGCTCATATCAGTAATGCTTTCCACTAACCAGTATCACACCATAAACCCCATTTGACCTAGTTAACTCACCTGTTATCAGAGAAAGTATGCAATGCATAGGCAATATCAAAAATGGATGAGTTAAGAAAGATAAATCTATAAACATTGACAAATGTAATATTATAAGAATTAAGA
This sequence comes from Protopterus annectens, assembly GCF_019279795.1. Lineage (NCBI taxonomy): Eukaryota > Metazoa > Chordata > Ceratodontiformes > Protopteridae > Protopterus > Protopterus annectens. The sequence continues at coordinate 194,830,864 of NC_056736.1, read as the reverse complement.
AATGCAGCAAAACTATTGGCTTTTTCTACTGGATCTAAGATTTCTTGCCTCCTGATTCATGATCTAAACTAATAAATAAATTATTATTTTACAAACTTGAATCATACGTCTTCCATGCATCTACAAATATTCTTCACCACTATGTAGTTGGACAATTGTCCTAAAATACTACATCCCCTGCATCATTCTTAGGGCACCCACTAGCAACCATGGGATATTTACATCATAATAAATAATGTTTTAATTTCATTTCCATTGTAATTAGATTTTTTGAGCCTTTCAAAACCATTTTAATTTTTAGAGCTTCTTTCCTAAGCTACATCTTGCTGTAATACATTTTGTAGAAAAAAATGGTTGTATCAGCCACAATAGTTAAAAGCTTTGCAGGAAATTCCATCACACCTAGATATCACTGTAATAACTGCTTCTGCCTTGGCTTTGGAATACACAACACTCCTCTAGTCTTTTTTCTGTCTTTTTTGTATTCTTGTATCTGATTATCTTCTGGACAAAAATCAGAAGTCTGTGGCTCTTAACAATATAGGAGATATTTTTTGTGAATTTGCAACAGTTTTTGAATGTGTACAACAATGCATTTATTTTTTGCATTTACACTGTTAGGGTTTTTATATGATTATTATGCACTAGATGACTAAGTAACTTACTGCATTACAATAATTTCCTTCTCTAAGTGCAGTGATTTGAGAAAGAATCTTGAACTTATGATTACTTCACTTCACTTCTGGTACAATAACCTTATTTAGTATCACGAATATGTTACCGATATGTGCCAAGCTATTTCTCAGCACATTATTCCTAATACCCCAAAGTGTCATAAGACATAATACTGCACTCTGTGTAATGCAACTCTAATTTGCATGCAATGTTTGCATTAATTCTCGCAATTTATTGACAACCATCTAACATGCATTCTTGTCTCACTGCTTCTCATGCATTTTCAGACATTACTGTATCGGTTCTTTTAAATTAGTAGGGTAAAATAATTATCCTGTGTTTCCTCAGGGATTGGTCTCTCAGAAATCACATTCTCAGTCATAGTTTCATAGGTTTGTACTAGGGTTATGGCCCTGGAGCCTTTACAAGCCTAGCCCATAGGATTACCCTGGTACCGTGCAACCCAACCTTAGTTCCTAGTGCCTCTGTGGAATAGAGCCACTGGAGTGATCCGCAGGGTGAAGTTTCTATTTCCCATCCACTCATCAAGATTTCTCTTGAAGAAGGCCAGTGAGGTGCTCTGCTTGACATGTATGGGAAGTCTATTCCATAGCATGGGCAGTCTCTGGGTTATGAACCTGTCCCTCCAGCACATTCTGTTTATTGTGGCAATGAGGTTGGGATTGGGATTTCTTTAGATGCAGCATTTCTAACAGAGTTGGGTCAGACATGGCTTTGCATGTCAAGCAGAGATCACCTCTAAGTAGGCGATATGAGACAGAGAATAGTTGGAGTATTTTGAGTCTGTCCATATAAGACAAGTGTTTAAGGCCTTGGATCCTCTTTGTGAGGTACATTTGTGGCCTTTCCAGTTGTTGCAGGTGTCGAGTGAGGTACATGCCAAATGGGGCATGGTACTCAATGATTGGCCTAGTGAGGGAAGAGTAGAGGGAGACAATGACTTCTTTCTTCCTGGATGCAAAACTCTTAGTAATGAGATGTGTCACATAGAAGGACTTTCTGACCACAGTGGCAATGTGATGGTCAAAAGAGAGGTTGCTGTCAACCTGTGTTCCCAGATCTCTTATAATGCCATCTGTGTTCAGTGGACTACCATCAATGTGGTAATTCAAGGGAACCAGGCTTTTCCCAAAGGGGATGAAGACACATTTTTTGGCATTGAGCTTAAGACCATGGTTCTGACACCAGTCGTTGGTCTCATTGAGGCCTTTCTGTAGGATGTCAGCATCACTTGGGTGGTTAATAATAGCTTCCAACTTGCAATCATCTGAAACCTTTATCAGCCAGAGTCCCTTCGTGTTGGCCTGGACTTCAGAGAAGTAGATACCAAACAGGAGAGGACCCAGGACCAAACCCTTTGGGACTCCACTCGTGACTGGTCGGCAGTCTGACTTGGAGTCAGCTAGTTTCACACTGTGGGTTCTATCTGTGTGCCAGTTTGCAACCTACGTAGTGATATAGGGATTGATACCTAGCTTAGTAAGTTTTTCTATGATTCCTGAGTGAGGAATGGTATCAAAGGTCTTGGCCAGATCAAGGTAGGCTGTATGAACCACCTTACCTTCATCCACAGCTCTGGTGACTGACTCAAAGAAGTCGACCAAGTTGAGCAGGCATGATTTACCCTTCACAAAACCATATTCCCTATATCCTTGTTTATTAGGTCCATGATGATGCATTCCACAGCTTTGCATATCTGACTCATCAGACTAATGTGGCGATAGTTCCCAGGGTCTGTCATTGCTCCTTTGTGGAGACGGATGACTGTAGCAGTGCACCATTTGGTAGGGACAAAGTCTGAGGTGAGGCTGTGATTGAACAGGGAACACAGGTGAGGTGCCAATTCACTCTGTAGTTCATGTAGCACACAGCTAGTGATACTGTCAGGTCCCATAAAAGCTGTATTCTTGGCATTGGACAGTGCTGTTTTAACCTGTGAAGCAGTAATACTGGGTGCCTGGCAATCTACTGGTATTGTGATTGTTCCTTTGTGGGGGGAGAGAGTGGTAAAGTTAGCACTGAATCTGTCCGGCAGTATATTTGCAATATCTGTTGGCTTGGTATAGGAGATACCATTGTGCAGTAGCTCAGAGCAAATCTGGGTATTGACATGGAGATTCTTTACATAACTATAGATGGCCTTGTGGTTGTCTTTACTATCTGCTGCAATTCTGTTAGCTAGCTTTAGCGGATTTGATGAGGGATCTCAACTTTTTGTTGAGGTTGATAATGGAGTTTTTCCAGTCTTGGGACTTCTCCTTATTCCACATTAATTTTCTCCTTCTGTTGTAGAGTTTGTTTATGGCAAGGGTCCACCAGATTGGCTTCCTTTTTTTTTGAGGAGAGTATCTTAGTTCTATTGGGTATGGCGAGATCCATGCATTTGTGTACGTGTTTGTACGGTGCATTGGTGTATGATTTGGCAGTCATGCAACTATTCTCCATTTCCATGGGCGCCGTGAAGTTAGCCACCTCTGTTTTTAGGAGCCCAAAGTTAGTTTTGGAGAAGTTATTCATGGTGGTTACCTTTGTGGGGGAGTGGGGAGGGATGTGGATTTCCAAGGTGATTAGATTGTGATTGGATCTAACCAGGGAGGAGTTGACTATTGGTGTAGAGCAACAGTCGCCCATGTTAGTAATGACCAGGTGAAGGATTTTGCTACCTCTAGTGGGGGTAAGACCGAGCTTGTCCAGGGCATTGGAATTAATGTGTTCCAGAAAGCGTTGGGCAAGTGTATTGGTACATGAGTAGTTTTCCCATTTAATTGAGGGGTAGTTGAAGTCGCCCAGTATGAGAGTGTTAGATTGAGCCCTAATATTCTCCAGGGTACTTAGGAATATAGAGTGTGAATTTTGGGACATTGTTTGGGACCTATAGCAGGCTACAACCTGAATCACTGTCTTACCCAATGTTAGCTGCACCTGAAGTATCTCAGATTCGTTATGTTGGTCTACCAGTCTGGAGGTGTGCACATCCTTTATGAATATTGAAACATCACCACCTTTGGAGCTTCGGTCCAAGTTCTGGTGCCGAAAGGTGCGGAATGAGTTGTAGCCTGGTAGTGCAGGGGTGCTTTCTGCTGCCTTGAACCAGGTCTCTGTTACAGCACAAATGTCAATGTTCTCCATTTTAAGGAGAACTTTAAGTGAGTCCATTTTGAGATTTAGACTTCTAGCGTTGAGCAGCATGACTCTCAAATTGCATTTGTTTATAGCTGTTATGGTGGTAATTTGGTCTTTGGAACACCACCTAAAAAAGGCACTATAGGGGTGGCAAGAGCCTTTGCCAATATCTGGAAGCCCAGGGGTGACAGATGCAGGCCATGTCTGGCAAAGCATCGAGGGCTGTCAATCATGTCATCCAGGGCAGACAGATACTGGATCCTATTAGAATGACACCAGAAACTTAGCCAATTGTTGAAATCAATCATTTTCTGCTTGTACTGTGGTATCATTCTGGGTGATGGTAGGATTCTGTTCAGGGCTAGGGTCATACCCGCCTGGGCTACATAATCCAAGAGCTCCTCCATGTCTCTTTTCATGTAGTCCAGGGAGGTATGTCTCAGGTCATTCACACCCACATGTACAATAACAGAGTCATATTTGTACCTGTTGTTGGGGGACCTGAGTGTGTGCATTATGTGGTGGATCTTGGCACATGACAGGCAGCTGACTGTTACTTTCTCCTTATTCAACCTAGTGAGTGGGACATCAGTGTACCTCACTATCAAGTCACCTATGACTAGTGTGTTGGTCATGCTGTTTTGCCTCAGGGGCTTTGATTGAGTGCCACACTGTTTAGGAGAGTTATGTGTCTCATGTTTAGTGTTGTGGTGGTCGAGTACATTTCTGCCTTGGAGATCTCTGCTGTTTGGTTAGATTTTTTTTGAGAGCGTCCACGAAGGTGGGTGTGTGGTTTGTGTTTTTATGTGAAGGCAATACTGGTGTGTGTTCTAAAGGGCTATGTGTTCCATGTGGTGTGGTGCAAGTGTTGACCTTCTCCTCTTGACCAGTTATTCTGGTCTTGGCTGGAGAGTGCATGGCTTCCAATTTGGATATATAAGTGTATCCCTCACAAGTCTGAGTGTTTGGGGGGGTAAGAGGAGAGGGTTGTCAGTGTACATGATGCCCAACTTCACCAGGTTAATAGGAGAAAGCACAGGGAACTGACCTTTAGACATGCCTGGAGGGGTGGGCATTAATATGTACTGGAGCTCTTTCCTTGTAGAACATTTAGTGCTGGTAGCACTTTTGTGTACTACAATAATTGCTACAAGAAGTCTGGTAAAGAGCTAAACTAACAAGCTAGTAAAAGTGCAGGACAGGAGAGAACTAGGAAAAATTGAAGGGCAGACTTTGGCACTGCTCAGAAGCTTACAAACAGTCCTGGGTACAGCAAATCTGTATCTGGACTAGATTAGTTACAGGAAAGGTGGCAAATAAGCACATATGTGGGCTTTTAAACCAGAAAGTTGAAAGAGATGGAAAAACTGCCCAAACGTCCAATAAACTACAATTTCTGGGCCAGGAACCACTCCTCTTGTGGTAGATAGACTACCTAGTGCTTACCACTCCCACTGATAAGCTAGAAGGCTTTCCTCCAACACAGAAAGGCTGGGGGGGGGGGGCTCAGAAGCTTATCAATAGTCCTGGATACAGCAACTATGTACCTGGACTACACTAGTTATAGGAAAGGCGGGAAACAAGCACAAATGCAGTTTTTTTAAACCAGAAAGTTGAAAGAGATGGAACAAACTGCCCAAATGGCCAATAAGCTACAATTTCTGGGCCAGCAACCATTCCTCTTGTGGTAGATAGGCTACCTAGTACTTACCAATCCCACTGACAAGCTAGAAGGCTTCTCTCCAGCACAGAAAGGCTTGGGGGGCTCAAAAGTTTACCAACAGTCCTGGATACAGCAAATCTGTATCTGGACTAGCCTAGTTACAGGAAAGGCAGGAAAAAAATGCAAATACAGGCTTTTAAACCAGAAAGTTGAAAGAGATGGAAAAACTGCCCAAATAGTCAATAAACTACATTTTCTGGGCAAAAACCACTCCTCTTGTGATAAACAGGCTACCTAGTACTTACCACTCCCACTGATAAGCTAGAATGCTTCCCACCAACACGGAAAGGCTTGGAGGGCTGAAACGCTTACCAACAGTCCTGGATACAGCAAGTCTGTATCTGGACTAGACTACTTATAGGAAAGGCAGGAAACAAGCTTAGAATATATATATATATATATATTTTTTTTTTACAGAAAAGCAGCTAAAACAGCAGTAAATACAATTCAAATGCTGTGCAGGCAAGCACACTTGAGTGTATAGAAATATTACGGCAAATACAGTTTAAATAAATGCAATTAAATTAACAAATGACTAAAAACAAGTGCAGAAGGCAATAAATTAGAAGGCTACTAACAAGCAGAAATATGTGCAGAGTAAGAGCAACTGAACAGATAGCACGCAGAACAGCAAACTAAGTTACAGTAAGAACAGCTGAATAAAGTATATATATATATATATATATATATTTTTTTTTTTTACATTGATAACATTAATCTCTTGATTGTGCATAGCTTGATACACACACACACACACACACACACACACACACACACTCACATTTTATCTTACTTAGTAGAAGCACAAAAAAATTATTTTTTATTTTTATTCGGCAACTTTCATTTATTTTACTATATTTTTCTTTTACATGTTAATGCCTGACATTGTTGACTGACTGCAATTCTTTATGATGTACTAGAAAAATCAAGTGTATTTTTATGAGGAACAGTGTGAAAATATGAGGAGAATCGGGGATATTCTTAAAATTTTGGACAGTTGAGAGGTATGGTTACTGGTAATATGATAGGTATGGCCACTTAACAATATATGACCAATCTTTTTACTCTTTGGAAATGCTTGATTTACAATGGTTATGCTGACTGGACTGTCCTACCAGCATATTGTAAACTTAATTTATTCACTCTGGACATTCCAGTGTTCAATAAGGTCACCTCTGCTTGCCTTAATATACTGACCCTTGTCTGATTGCCTTATTCCTCAAACAATTCTAGTTCTTATTTATGAATCATGCAAGTAACAAAATGTACAACATTTGGCAATTTCCCTAGTAGAGAAATAACAATCTTCAGTAGACTATGTGCTCTTATGAAGAACAAATGGCAAATGAATAACAACTTTTACTTTTACATGAACCTTTCCAATGTACAACCTGGCAGCAGTGATGGCTTAAATGACTTGCTCATATTGGTACAGTAATTAGGCAAATGGATGCTCTGGGAATCAAATCCTGAACTACTTAAAGCAGTTTGTTAATGGTATAAAGTATTAATTTTCTGCAATAACTGCTAAACAGATTGATTCTAGACTCAAAATAATCCCTGAATTTCTCCCTAATTTCCCTTAATCCTATTTTTGAAAGTTAAAAAAATAAATAAATACCTTCAATGACACAGTGGCATTCAAATTGAGGTACACTGTACTTTTTCAGGCTTTTATGCTATTCCACTTGAAGTAAGGATCACATCTAATTTCTTGGTCCAAAGCTTCGTTTTTTCTGCAAAATTTTCTTGCTGTGAAATATTTCCTGGTGAGTACACCTAAACCACTTTTTATTCTTTTTCTACATGTAAATTATATTTTATTTTAAATAGTTTGAAATCTCAAAAAAAAAAAATCCTTATTTCAGGACATTTATTTCCTCACTTCTGTCGCAATGAAACATCGAACTTTGGTCAGAATATTCCATAGACATCAGAGATAATATAGATGTGTTTAGCAGCTCCTAGCATCTTTAATCTTACTCTTTCTGGAAGTAAGCATACCACATTACATGCAGTTTCTTGCAACTTGGTATAAGCATATTGAATGTTATATTCCCCATATTCTACTGTCTCTAGTTCTTGTTAATGGATCTTGTAATCATCTGGAATCTTTTTATGTGATATTTTCTTCTTGTATTAATGACTAATTTGAGCATTTAGTATAGTAACTTATGACTCTCTTCCTGCTAGTTATAAATTATCTTGCGATTGTAATCAGTTGTTTTTTTTCTTGTCCATCTACTGAAAATGGTTCACAGTATAGTTGGACAACCTGGTTAATAAAATGTAATTAAAAAAGTAAATGCAAGTGACGCCCAGTCAAGTGTGCCATTCTTCTTTCTCACAATAAATACATAGCTATAGCGATACTGAAAACCTGTTTGTTAACATAACTGAGCTCACTAAAGGATGTGATTCACATTCTATCAACTGCCGCTTGCTTTGACAGGTGAAATCACATTAAAGTAATTTCTGTGATTGTTTGGATGTTTTACAAGTATAAATGTATTAGCTCGCACCTCTTACAAGATTCCTCTGGGTTATATAATCAATTAGAAGAAATAAGTATGAAAACAATTATTCTTCTTGCAGGTGTTTTGGCCTAACTAACATTATTTGACCTCACTATGAAGTGATTTAAAAATCTTCTGTTCCTCTCTAACATGCTACTTTATAAGGACAATGCTTCTCTGGATAAATTACATGAGCAGAGTATATATAACTGAAAATGCATCCCTTTTCCTAGACATAGTGCAGTTATCAGCATAGTTTGATTTTATTTTCACAACAGCATTATAATAATGATATCTGCTGTCAGGCAGGTGATACTTCTAAGAGTCTAGTGCATGGACTTTCCTGCAGTATGTACATAAGCACTGAGAATATTTTAATAAAACATTTGATCCTTAAACCTTTGTGGCCAATCTTATTCCCATCACTTTGCAGGCTTATTACAAAAGCATATATATATATATATATATATATATATTGGGATAGGCATCTTTGGCATAGGTAAAACATAATTCTTATTAAAACACTACATTTTTTCTAAAGTTACCTTGCACTATATATGCATTTTAGATATTGATGCATACTAAATTACTGTGCCCTCATACATTAACTCCTTTATTATTTACTGTGTCTTGTAATGCACTGAGAGGTATCATATGATACTCTATGATCATTTAAATTATATTTTAGTCAGGTCATTTAAGGATTAACCACCTATTAATAAAAGTTGAATCATACATTCTAAAAGCAGGTATGTACACTCTGGCTCATATAGTCTAACTGTTCCTTTTTACTAATGGATAACAATACATTTAGTACTCAACCAGGAATTTGCCTCAGCTTTCCTCAGCCCTTAAGAGAATTACATTATTTTGCCCAATGCAATACTGAACTCTCTTACTGCTTCTGGGAGTGCTACCTCTTCAAGAGTACTTTTTACCATGTGCTATCTTTTTTTTTTTTATGAACACTTTTCTACTTTTTTAGAGCACAATGCTTACATATTCAAACTGAGTCTCTTGTTCTACATACATATCTGAGATTGCTTCCATGTTTACCAAACTGATGTATTTCAAGTGCATAAAAGTTTCTTTCACATCCACTTCATTCTTCTTAAATGATGATTAGACATGGCAAATTTGTGCTACCTTCCCTTACCTCATCAGTGTTCCATATCCTGTGCAATATTAATAATAGCTAACATCAGCTGTATGAATTGCATGGAGAGATAAAGTCCTGCTTAGGACCAAATTGACCTAGTTATACATAGCAGCCCAAATCTAGAAGGAGCTAACCAGGCACATAGGAGATGATGCAGCAGACCCAGATCATCCTTATCTAGTGTAAGTACTGAGCAGCACATGGCTGAGGTGCAGATTTTAATTCAGCTGCAATGACATTTTTTTCCTGTTTTACAAGTTGCCTTTTGTCAGCATGTATGTAATATATATATATACACACACACACACATATATGAATGTATACACACACACACACACACACACACATATATATATATTTATATAATCACATATAATATATAATATATATTTATATGTATATAAATTATTATATATATAAATTATTTTATATATATATATATATATATATATATATATATATATATATATATATATATATATATATATCTTTGTGTATCAATTGATATAAAAGGAAGTAAATAGACAGACAGATAGATAGATAGATAGATAGATAGATAGATAGATAGATAGATAGATAGATAGATACATGAACATAAATGCAAGAGCAATGAAATACATTGTGAAAACTATTAATTTGTAATGTTGAAATATTGTATATTCAGATCCCTGAAACATGTATTAGAAAGTGTTAAATCCATTATAGGAAGCAATTATTTTAAAACATATTTTATTGATTTTTAGTATATTATTACATGCATAAGTATTCTGATTAACTAAGGGAAGAATCTTTACTAATGCACAATGATCACAATTGGTCTACATTATATCTTTGTCAGCAAGACAAAGGAGTTGATTGTTGATTTCAGAAGATCTCAAGTACCACACAAAGTGATGAAAGGGATGACAGTGGAAAGGGTCAAGATTAGAAAGATCTTCTGTTCATATCACGGAAAACTTATCTTGGTCAGACTATGTATCCAGCACAGTTAAAAAAGTTCAGCAATGCTTGAACTTTCTAAGTAAACTTAGGAAGGCAAAATTACCAAGCTCCATACTTCAGATCTGTTATAGGGAAACCATTGAAAGTGTCCTGACCAACAGCATTACAGTCTGGAATGGGAGCTGTAACAATCAGGATCGGAAGGCTCTCAAGAGAGTTTTAAGGTCAGCAGAAAGAATCACTGGCATCTTCCTTACACCTCTGGAAGATCTACACAAATGCACGGTGCATTGACAGGGCCAAAAAGATTCCAGTGATCCAACGCATCCAGCCAATGGTCTGTACACTCACCTCTCCTCAGTCAGGAGATACAGAAGCCTGCATTGTAAGACCACCAGACTAAATAACAGTTTATTTCCACTTTCTATTAGATTGTTGAACTCTTGGGAAAATGAACCATAAGTCTGTCAAAACACGCAACCACTTCTGTTACATAACTAGCCTATCAAGTGGCTTATTTTATGGATGTGCAAAAACCAAGTGCAATACTAAGGTAGCTCACCTACCACACTGAAGGACTATAAAGTACAATATACAAACTGTGCAATAATTCAGTCTAATCTTAGATATGCTCCTATTGTTTCAATTTTACTTTGACAACATTACCTTCATATTGTTCCTTGTGTTCCTTGTCTCCTGTTCTGGGATGGGTGGGGGTCACTGTTGTCTTATATTACTTACAAATTTCTACTTATTACATTTTTACTCTATTTTATTAATTTTTCTTTGTCTGTATGTGCAACTGTTTTCTGCATTGGGAACGAAGCATTGTAATTTCTTTCAGCTACACTGCTGTGTAGTTCTGAATGACAATAACGTTTTCTTTGACTTTGACTTGACTAATTATATCACTGTAAATTCAAATATTAATACTGAACTTCTATAAAATTCATTAACATCACAGACACGTGAACTTTTTCTTGCATATTTAAAAAGCAGACATAAGGTAGTAAAACCAGTGAATTGTTATGGTTCCAGTGCCACTCTGTCTGTCCTTACTTTTCATTGGTCTGTCCACATTATCTTTTTATATCATTATAAACTCTTCACCACTTTTCAACTCGTAATCTTTTAATGTGGATGCACTTTCACTAATCTTCATATGCCACTACTACATTTTCAAGTTTTTTATTTCTCATACTTTTTCACTGCTGGCACCCTTCCTCTTTCTTTTGTCACCATCAGTGGCTTCCTTCTCTTTCAGCTTCTTCTACTTCCTCTGTTCATTAAGTAATGCCATCCCTTTCTCCCTCCTTATGTCAAACTGTTTAATGTCTTACCCCCTCACACTCCACCTTTCTGCCATCATAATAACCCTTTTCTGCCCTCAGCAGCCTTATCATCTTCTTCTTCACCCAGCCTTCTTATGCCATTTTGTTCACATTCTTTCTCCATCTTTCAAGTTTCTCACTATCTTCTGCATTTTATATCATATCACCACCATTTATTACCCTTTCTCCTATCGTATCTAGCTTATTCTTCCTATGATACATACAGATTTAATAATCAATCATTCAACCCCACCTGCTTATGATATCCCCATAACAAACATCTGCAAATTTATCCACATATATCAACTTCTAACATGCTCACCAGCTATGTATATTATCTACCTTTTCCATGACAAATCTCAGCTGCCCACTTGAATACTCCAACATCCTTTTTATCCTAATAGGGTAGCAAGCTAGAATTTGGGCAGTTGTCTTTTATAGGCATTGTACAGGTCCTACAGCATCTCAAGATGAGTCCTTTAATGATAGCCCATATATTCTTTAAACCCATCTATGATGTAATTAAACCAGTATCTCCTTAGGTTCCCTTCTTCGTCACCCTTTGTAAGCCTTATATGTCTTCCCTTTGTCTTGACACACTGCCTAACTACATCACATGCTGCTTGATCAACATTCGAACTCAAATTGTTAATGTAACACTTTAAAGGGATTATAACACAACAATCTCACCCTCGTACACACCTGTTGTTTTCAGATTAAGCTAAAGCTATTAACTCACTGTAGAGTCTTAGCCTTCCCTACAATACCCATCACATGTAATTCCTGCAGGAAACCCAGCCTTCTCTAATACATCACCTTTGACTCAGTGCCCTCCATACACCAGAACATCAGAAAAAAATGTCTTTATCTCTGTTTTGATAACCTTGCCATTTCTGTAATGTTTGTCTACTTGGAGGCCTTCATTCTTTTCTTTCACATTACCCAGCTGAACTACCTGTTTACATATTTTGTCATTGTCTCTCAAATATACTGTATCTTGCAAAATTTGGAAAGCCATCCAATTCTTAACTGCCAGGAATACATGTTACTTAGCTCTTATCTTCAACTCTTTTATATAAATCTATCACATATAGTCTGTAGATTTTTCAGAAATTAATTTCTAGGTAATGACCAAAGGTGCCTGTGTGAACATATCCATATATTCTACTTACCCTGCATGTTTTTTATTCTTCAGTTTAAATTATATCAGATTTTAGTCCCCACCTTTGCTGTTGTTAGGTATACCATCATTTCGAAGTAGTTTCTCTTGTTTTTGATATTGAGAAGCACACACTATCTTTATTTCCCTCTCCAATATAATCTTCATCAATGACATAGGAGATGATATCTTAATCATCAGGAATTATCAACATTACAAAAGATAACCAGGAGATCCAGCAGAGCTTTGTGCACATGTGCCAGTAGTGACACTACTGTCATCTGCAAACACATTTAGTCTGCTTCTTTGCTTCAGCTCCCCATTATCTTAGAAAAGCTATAGTTTTTGAGACAGCCTGTGTCTCCTTAGCTGAAACAGAGCTTGTGATAGGAGGAAAAGCTAGAAAATTTCTGGTGCTTAGACAGGACTGTCTGACATTTTGTTAAAGTCTTATCCACAAAGACACATGAATAACACTTACCCTTGTAAGCAAACTAACTCTTCCCCATAACCAATTCCAATATTTCTATCTTATAGTCTCAAAGACCTTTAGAATTTTTAGAAATATAGTTTGTACCACTTCTCTCTTTTCTCCTTAATACCAGAAATGCAAATAACATTCCCTAGTGATTTGTTGAAGACTAACACTTCATAAAATTGGCAGTTCTAAGCTAATAACATGAGTACGTTCTTTTACTGGTTTTGCTGTCAGACCCCCTTACTAAAACCTTTACATCTGTGTTATATATAGAGATGGCTAGAACATATGTGAGTTTCCAAAATTACCCTTTACCATACATAGGATTACATGTGTTGTTTATTTCAATGATAGAATACCCTCATTTCTTTTTATCAGATTTGATATCATCCTGGGATACATGCAATAAATCTAATTTCCATTTCCCAAAATCCCTGTCATCCACTTTTACGTGAGCTGGAGAGGTTGATTTTCCTTGCTGTTCTTGTTTAGCATAGTTGTCTGGGCTCACTGTTATATTATTCGCTGTTATCTGCAGCCACATTCTCCGATGGCAATGCATTTTTTTTCATTCTTCTCATTTGATGCTCAACTAACTTTATGATGTATCAGCATTTCCTTTCCACCTCTTCTCTCTGCCTCTCTTCACGCATTATTTTTTTCTGTATCACCAACTTTCCATCACTCTGCATATCTCCTGAAGTCTCCTTTTATTGTTTTGTTCATTCTCTTCTATCAAACATCTCACGTGCTGTCTCTTTTCCATTTTGCCCTGTTTTTTCCCTTCTATTCTTCATCTTATTTGAATGTCATAGTTTCACTCTCTGTTCCTTTGTTTTCATTCCTTTTGCTGCTTTGAAGCATACAAGTAAATTCATTGTGCAAGCAACAACTGCTTCTGTCTCCAAGCATGCATTTTCTTGACATTATAGTTCTCGTGTCCAGTTTGTTTCTATAATGGCCTATATACTTGTTTAATGCTGTACTCTATCATCCCTTTACTGGACCCAGTAACGCCTGCTTTTGAATCTTGCTTCCTTCCTCCTTCCCTCTTCTCTTCAGGTTCCAGACTTCACCAAAGAATGGTGGTATAGTAAAATAACCTTATTGCATATCCCGTGTGCTTCTATGTGGGTCTAGTCAGACATTCTGCTTATCCTTCTGTACATGGTAAGTGGCACAGTATGTCTCAATTGTTGCTACTATTGTTTCTTTGTTCTTTCAAGTTTTTTTTGTACTACTGCTTGTCTCCATTGAGTGGATTCAGTCCCTTTCTTCTACTCACAAACCTATCTTGCTGTTTTCTCCTCCACTGTTTGCTCTTGCTTCTCCTTCTGGTGTACTTTTGTTTAATGTGTAGACTCTCCTGTTTCCATATTCATCTCTTCCTCAGTCTGTCTCCTCCGGCTTTTCATGCAGTTAATGCCCTGTGCTAGCATATTCTTCTGTTCCTTTACTCCTTGGTAGGTAATGGCTCTAACTGAACTTCAAATAAATAAGGTAACCTGGTCACCAACACGATAAACAACCTTGAAATTAGACAGTATGATGACCCAGAAGGTAAAACAATAAAGCATAGAACCGAAGCTGTCACAGGAAACAAAAGTTTAATCCACAAGCCACAAACAGTTCACATAAACGCGTCCAAATACACAGTACGTTCATCTGATGAAGTAGGAGAAACAAAAACGTACTGTGTATTTGGAGGAGTTTATGTGAACTGTTTGTGGCTTGTGGATTAAACTTCTGTTTCCTGTGACAGCTTCGGTTCTATGCTTTATTGTTTTACCTTCTGGGTCATCATACTGTCTAATTTCTAACTGAACTTCCCTACTCCTGTTTGCTGAGATTGTCTGCTGGTTTGGCTTGTTTTGCTCCTCTTTTGTTCTGCATATTCCATAGGTCTGTGATCTTTTTCCCCTTTCTGCAGTTCTAAATGCTGTCATACCATCTTTTCTATTTTATATGCTAATAGTCTCTCTTTTCTTTCCTTAACCCTTCTTCCCTCTCTATAGAGTTATACAGATTATATGATGTTAAAGAGTTTCACTCTCTGGCCACTTTTGTTCACCAATATCACTTTATGAAATTGTATTTATAAATTCTATCCCTGTTTCCTAAAGGTGCTCCTAAACTTATGACATGTGTTTCTCTTCTTGTATTATGAAATTCAGCCATCCTTCAGAACTTTTAAATTGTATTTATTCTATATGGTGATTATTCACAGTGTTATAACACCTAGAATATATCCATTTGCTTGTCTGGGAAGCAGACATGTGGCACAGTATACATATCTGTAGACCTTTTCTTATTGTATCCCTCGGCTCAATGGATTATATAGATATAGCAATCTTTATGTTCTAAAATTCTTGGATATGAGATGATATTTATTTTAAAATATTTCTCCACTCTCTTCTATTTAGTCTTGTTAGAGATTCCATTCATACATTGTCTATGCTTCCTAGAGTCATTCTCCCACGTGTTTATCTATTCTCGGAGTTTGCCCATCACCAGTTCCATCAAGCTTATTCTCTGGTACCAAACAAATGTTTACTAATCTCTCTGATCCTCTTCTTCTCTATACCGCCTTTGTTTCTATTACAATTGTAATACCTACTGCTATTCATCTACTTTCATTTTGACAAAGATCATGTCATCTATTACTGCAGAAGGAATTCAGAAGAATATTTCTTGCATTATCTTCTGTCTCTCTCCAGCTCTCTCTCTGAATTTACCTTCTGTTTGTCATATTAGCTCAGGTTGTCTACTCTTCTCTCACCACATCTGCCTGAACTTTCATCCTTTAGACATTATGACTTCTCGCAGCCATGCTCCTTATGACAAACATCAGTTGTTTTCAATTTGAGATTTTTTGCGTCCAAAAATAATGGACGGATTTTGTTAACTTGTGCTGTTCTATGATACATTATGAAAAAGTGTAATTTGAATCATTTTGGTGGTACCGAGTTGTTTTCATGTATGATTTTAACAAGGGTTCCATTTAGAAGCATCATAGTGAGCACAGATATAGCATTGCAGTCTCTTTGATGTGCTCTTTTCTGTGGTGAAAGAGAACGCAAACATTATTGGGAAAAATAATGCACGTGCAAGAGCCAAAAGGTAGTAATAACAAATGGTGTATACATTCCGATGGACCTTACACACAATCTGTTTTTTCCTCGTCATGTTCATTATTATTAAAGTTTGTTACCTACATCAATGCTTACTGTTTTGATTTTTTTTTTATAAAGCAATGCAGTTTTACTCATTTAATTCTGTAATCTTAAACAATGATGCCATACAGACTATGGCTGTAGCCTGAAATATTCTATTTGCATTGCAAGTTCCTATGCAGCTTCTCATTCTTTGCATATGCACACACACCTACACACATGCATATACACTTATGCACACAAGTAAGTCTATACTAATATATGTTAAGTTGTTGTATAGTCTTTTTTGTTGGATTGCTCCTGTCACTTCTGATTTCATATATATTTTTGGATTGCTCAAGTGTATCAATTTTTATACTATTAGTGGTGTACAGCAATTTTATTTGATGATCTGGAGAATAAATGGTATGTGCCCAGCAAATGAACTCACACACTTTATGGGCAGAATGACAACAACTAATCTTAGCACTTCGAAAATGGAAAAAAATAGCTCCCTTTATGCCTGAAAAAGTATTGCATTTCACTCTGAATTTTCATACCATGGATTACATAGAGTATTATAATTCGGTCACAGAACATATCTAGTTTGTTAATCTGTTCAAGATAAAAATGCAAGAGTGTTGTTTGAATCTGTTTCTCAAATATATTGCAAGTAGATACAATCAGACACCCAATAATAATTCATTGTAATTCATGGGGAGTTTTAGCTACACTAATGTTCTAGCCCTGCTATTACTAGTTAAAAAGAAAAAAAAAAGTGTCAGTGCAAATTGAAAATTTTAAAAGTTGTAATCCACAAATAACACGGTTACAGAAATGCTATTCAGAAGCAACACACATCTTTAATTGCTTAGGCTATGAGTCAGTGGCTCATAACTCCTCCATGAAGCAATTTACAGAACATGGTATTTTGCAGGTGACAAAGCCACACTTCTACTTTACTCATTTAGGGGGCAAGCCTCCATAACCCTTACAAAGTTAAATAAGGGAAAATCTTAAAAAAAAAGAAGACTCACTGCCAATACACACATAGTAATTGCCCTTATAGTGATCTGCTATGGAAGCAGTTACGGGGGTGATGAACTTTGGAAAGTCATGTTCAACTAGTTAGTTCCAGTCAGAGCATGCTCTCACAACAGGTTCTTTACTCTTTCCAAAGCTTTAAATCCTAGACACTTCACCTGCCAAACTTTTTGTTTCAGTGAGTAGAAGGATGTGTGCTTGCAGCATGTAACTCTTTCTGCCATTTTGTTTTTGATGTATCTCTTTTCTGGCTGATTTGCTTATGACAGACTGAGCATCTCAAATTATGATGTTCCTAGATATAAACCTCACTATAACAGGGTTAGTGCCAAATTTTGGAATGTAATAAGCGAGTTCCATGTATTACTCCTTCACCCTGGTAAGAAGCAACCCTTTCTAAAATCTGAAGGACGTCATCCCATATCTTAAGTATTGAAACCTCTCCAAAATTCCATGATTAATTGGCTAGATACTATCTTTATGGAGTGGGAAGCTACTTTCATCCAGGCAAACCCCACCAATCAGTTACAGCCACCTCCAGGCATAATTTGGACATCTGACTGTGATAAACAAGAATGAAACGACTCTGTGATGTATTTAACCTTTGCTCCAAACGGTTCCCATACGTTAACAATCTGGACAAAATTAGCATTCAATTTTAAATTACATGTGAATACCAAATAGTACATAACTGTTCCTACTTTCATTAGGAATATGGGATACTATTCATAAAAACATGTTCACAAAAGAGGGACAATATCTAAAAAGATAAGCACATTATTAAGGAGGCAGTGTGAGATCTAATGATTTTAGTGAACTCTATAGCAAAGTTGTTCTCTGCAAAGTCTTTTACGTTTCCTTCACAAAAAAAAAGAGTGAGAGTACCCTCTTTCTTTATTGTTACCCTAGTTTGTTTGTCATGTAGTCCACTTCCAAAAATAGGGCATCCTGTGTAGGAGTAAATCAGGCCTAAAAACAGGAATGTTCCACTCTCCACACAAAAATCACAAAGCCAGAGAAATATTGTCAAATACATCTGTAGATTTGTGCTAACACTATATATATATATATATATATATATATATATATATATATATATATATATATATATATCACAATAATATGCTCCACAAATTCTATCCAGTAATACCATTAGAAGCTATTTTACATGATACCTAGATTCACAAAAGAGGGTAAAAAAATACAATTACAACAGTGGGATGCTAATGTAGTGGCAGGCATCAGTTCCTATCAACTCTTCTGTTATTTTCTAGGCAGTCCACAGAGGTTAAAGTATTCCTGTCAAGTTGCTTCACATAAATCATAAAACCAGATATATACTGTCAAAATATATCTGATTAAACACTGACTACATAAAAATACAGTGTTTAGTAAGCATTAAAAAAATGGCACTAGTTCGCCTTTTTTCAGTCCCTGTTTCATAGTTTTCATAGTAGCATATTATGCTGCTTTTCAAAATTGTAGACTTTTTTTTTTTTTTTTTTTTTTACATTTACGCCATTTGGGAGAAATTCTGAAGCTGAAATGTAGCTAGGTTGCATGTTCTCCTTCTCACAATTCTTATAGTTTAAGACCTAAAAAAGCTCTTCTGCTCTGAAACTGTAGCAAACCACTTGCTACACGTTTTTCTATAGTTAAAATAACAGTCATAATACCAGATATATGGTCCCAGTATTAGTTACCTCTTAAGCATTTAACACTGATATGCTTGTTCAAATACAAGACTTAATTTTCCACATAACTCTGCTTTCACTTTTTGTTTCCGTATACTTCTAGTAAAATGTCATAACTGTTTTACTGGTTCAAATGCCAGTATAGGCTAAGCATAGTTTATTTTAATAATTGCTCTAAACTCTCCTTTCAAATATCTAATTTTACCATGAGGGGTCGCCACAGCAGATCACCTGTTTCCATTTCTTCCTGCCCTCTGCATCTTGCTCTGTCACACCAACCACCTGCATGCCCTCTCTCACCACATCCTTACCTTATCTTAGGCCCTCCTCTTTTCCTGTTACCTGGAAGCTTCATCATTAGCATCTTTTTCCCAATATACTCAGCATCCCTCCTCAGCACATGTCCAAACCAACGTAATCGTGCCTCTCTGGCTTTGTCTCCAAACCTTCCAACCTGGGCTGACCCTCTAATATACTTATTCCTAATCCTGTCCACCCTTGTCACACCCAGTGGAAATCTTAACATCTTTAATTCTGCCACATCCAGCTCAAACTCCTGCTTTTTTGTGAATGCCACTGTCTCCAACCCATATAACATAGCTGGTCTCACTACCCTCTTATAGACCTTCCCTTTCACTCTTACAGGTACTCGTCTGTCACAAATCACTCCTGACACTCTTCTCCACCCACTCCATCCTGCCTGTACTCTCTTTTTCACCTCTCTTCCACACTCACCTTTACTCTGAACTATTGACCGCAAGTATTTAAACTCATCCACTTTCGTCACCTCTACTCCTTGCATCCTCACCATTCCTCTATCCTCCCTCTCATTCACACACATATATTCTGTCTTATTCCTGCTGACCTTCATTCCTCTTCTCTCTAGAGCATATCTCCATCTCTCCAGGGTCTCCTCCACCTGT
The DNA here is from genome assembly GCF_019279795.1 of Protopterus annectens. Taxonomy (NCBI): domain Eukaryota; kingdom Metazoa; phylum Chordata; order Ceratodontiformes; family Protopteridae; genus Protopterus; species Protopterus annectens. The sequence goes on along the minus strand of NC_056736.1, from coordinate 194,810,924 downwards.
TCCCTACTCTCACTACAGATCACAATGTCATCTGCAAACATCATAGTCCACAGGGACTCCTGTCTGATCTCGTCTGTCAACCTGTCCATCACCATTCAAATAAGAAAGGGCTCAGAGCTGATCCTTGATGTAACCCCACCTCCACCGTAAATGCATCCGTCGCTCCCACCGCAGACCTCACCGCTGTCACACAACCCTCGTACATATCCTGTACCACTTTTACATACTTCTCTGACACTCCTGACTTCCTCATACAATACCACAACTCCTCTCTTTGCACCCTGTCATATGCTTTCTCTAAGTCTACAAAAACACAATGCAACTCCTTCTGACATTCTCTGTACTTTTCCATCAACACTCTCAGAGCAAACATCGCATTTGTAGTGCTCTTTCCCGGCATGAAACCATACTGCTGATCACTAATCATCATGTCCCTTCTTAACCTTGCTTCCACTACTCTTTCCCACAACTTCATGCTGTGACTGATCAATTTAATCCCTGTGTAGTTACTACAGCTCTGCACATCACCCTTATTCTTAAAAATTGGTACCAAAACACTTTTTCTCCATTCCTCAGGCATCCTCTCACTTTTCAAGATTTCATTAAACAATCTGGTTAAAAACTCCACTGCCATTTCACATAAACACCTCCATGCTTCCACAGGTATGTCATCTGGGCCAACAGCCTTTCCATTCTTATTCTCTTCATAGCTATCCTTACTTCCTCCTTGCTAATCCATTGTACTTCATGATTCACTATCCCTACATCATCCAACCTTCTCTCCCTCTCATTCTCTTCATTCATCAACCCCTCAAAGTACTCTTTCCATCTCCTCAACACACTCTCCTCGCTTGTGAGTATGTTTCCCTCATTATCCTTTATCACCTTTACCTGCTGCACATCTTTCCTAGCTTGGTCCCTCTGTCTAGCCAATCGGTACAGGTCCTTTTCTCCCTCCTTAGTGTCCAACCTTTCATACAACTCTTAATATGCCTTATCCTTAGCCTTCGCCACCTCTCTCTTTGCCATGCACCTCATCTCCTTATACTCCTGTCTACTTTCTTCATCTCTCTGACAATCCCACTTCTTCTTTGCCAACCTCTTTCTCTGTATACTCTCCTGTACTTTTTCATTCCACCGCCATGTCTCCTTGTCGTCCTTCCTCTGTCCAGATGTGATACCAACACCTTTCTAGCCGTCTCCCTTACTAGCTCTGCTGTAGTTACCCAACAATTTTGTAACTCTTCACTGCCACCCAGTGCCTGTCTTAACTCATCCCTGAACTCCACCTCACAATTACCCTTTTTCAATTTCCACCATTTGATCCTTGGTGCTGCCCTCACACTCCTCCTCCTCCTCTATGAGTATCTATGAACCTAAAACAAAATGGCTAGTCTATAGACTCTAGATATAAGCTACATTAGGCAAGCTGAATATGATTTTCATCTTGTCGATAACATTCCCTGTTGGATCCATTTTGAACAACCTTCAGCATGCAGGATACAGAAACATGTGAATGACTATAATAGAGATTACATTTTTACATCTGCATAGACAACAGTAGGTACTCAGGCTTGCCTAATTTCCTTTTCAGTAGAATACATAATGATATGTACCAATAATATAACATCTGCAGACACAGCTTTCAGCAATTTTCCACTACTTATACCAATCTAGTAGAGTGGGAAATACATTGCTTAGTTAATCATTTAAAACATTGTTGGAGAAATTGTGAGTGAGCCCCTGTCATTTGTACTAAACACAGGTGACTGTTTTATCAGAGTTAATTTCATTATAAATATCTTGTTAAAACCCTTTTTGTATCATCACCAAGATGAGATGACCGCACTCTACATTTCTTTCATGCAACAAATCTTGAACTAATCATGACTTGTATATTCTAACTCGGTGGCATAAACATAAAAAAAAAAAACAAAAAGGGGGCTACAACCCAGGTAACTGAAGTTTGAGTAGTGGATCAACTGTCTAATGGAGCTTTCATGAAGGATATACATGCCCAACCTGGTGGGAGGGATATGCTTGTTCAGTGGACCTCTCTTTAAGCCTTTGTTGAGGCCAGAGCTCAGACAGATCACAGATCAGGATCTGCAGGATGACAAGAAAGCATGGCTGCTCTTGGGCCTAGGATAAGCATGGCATCCTGAACAATGCATCTTTGCCTACCTATCCTTAAGCAATGTGCAGTGGTGCAGCAATAGTGTTGTTGCTTCTCAACAAGAGGTTCTCTGGTTTGATTCTCAGCTGGGGTGCCTTCTGTGTGAAGTCTGCATGTCCTCCCTGCATTCATGTGGGTTTCCCATGGGTGCTCTGGTTTCCTCCTACATTGCAAAGACATGCATCTGGAGCATTTCTCCCTGGGTCTCTGCTGAAAATTGGCTCATTCCAAGTCAGCCTTTCCTGGTTAATGAATGTAAATAAAATAAAAAAAAATAATTAGCATGGTGTGTAACATTGTACCCACAGCAATCTCATAATTTTCCAATCAGCATTGTACCTATAGTGATCTTATAATTCTCCAATCAGCACATGTGAGACTGTTAGTTATTTTACACTCAATTCTTCTGTCTCAGGGCTGTCAAATTACAGCTTCAGCTGAGGAAAGAGAGGGATGATACTGGTGACTTTTGTGATTTTCCAGCACCTTTCCCTCCTGTCAGGCTTTACAGTAGGATGGACTAGAGAGCTCAAAGGGATCTGAAGCACCCCTCACACACCTAACTAAACTGGGGAAAAACAAACAGACAAATAAATAAATAAATACGCAATCAAAGCTTGTTATGTGCTTGTACTGACTACCTAGTTAAGGCAACTTGTTTTACAAAGAAAAGGCTGGATGCTGCTGGACTGATATACATTACTTGATAAAAGTTCTTAAACCATACTCTTCATCTCACTGATACCAAAGATGAGGACGCAGATTTTCTGAGCCCTTTACAGATAGATAGAGTGAAAAAGAAAGTCCTCATTAAACATCTGAAGTACATTAAAATAATATTTTCCACACTTTGATTTTTTTGAATTGTAGAATGCTTTAACTCAGGCAATTATGCATTTTGATATACTGACTGCTCTTACAATCAACCTAGATGAATATGTGAATTTAAAGAATATTAATTAAACCTGTGTTTCCATGATTTTTCAATGGTCTTTCCTCCATGATCTGATACTTTCCTAACTATGAAATTATTTATTTACACTGGCCAATATTATAAATGCAGTGACTTACTTTAGAGGTTGGCTTGGCTAGTATGATAAACAAATACCTTGGCAGTTAAAATAGCAAAAGGAATGAATGACAGACAGTGAAGGGTTAATAAACAATACTGAAGGACAATAAACTGAGGTATGTTTTAATGTTTGCTTAACATGCAATCTGCCATCTTATCAATGGTTGGAGTGCCATTTATTCTAAAATGTTTATCTCCATAAATATCACTGAAATGTAAGCTGATATATTCAGTGCACTATCCTTTAAATATTTCCTTTTGTTTCTGCTTCATAAGACACCAGAGTTCCTAGCCAAGGACACATCAAACTGACTAAACCTTGAAATGATTTCTGTACATTTGATCCAAGATAAAAAATTTCATTTTCACGTAACAAATCTGTTTCAGATCGATAATATGGCATTATGCCTTCAAGGCATAATTCTGTAAACTTGGTTCAGTATGCTTCCAAGAGTTATGTTTCTCTTCTAGGCATTTAAATGTTTTAAATTCTACTAGTGACCTTTTATAACTCACAGCAACCTGTAATTTTTGGCATGAAACAGAATAATTAAGCACTTTAAAATATATTTCTCAAAAAATACTCTAAGCCCTTAATGTTTAACTCTTCTTTTTCATAGTCACAATGGCACACTGTGACAGTAATTTGAGTATTAATGACCTATTGTCCATTACATTTCACCCCAGTGCAAATCATAAAAAAAGGACAAGAACTATACTGTTCAGTCTAATAATATATTGCAGACTGTATTTATCATTAACTCATATTTTTTTTTTCTGTTCCCTGGCTATTCCATATAAACTTTCCATGCATTCTTGAATGTAACCACCATTTAGGAGATGCAGGTAAGATGTCCTAAAATCAAGTCCTAGATATTTTGTTAGTTAAAATAAACACATTTTATGGCAGCTGTGTTCTTTTTTGTGATAACGTCAGGCTTGTTTTTGAGGAACAGAGCCACTAGTGATTTAATTAACTGAAGTAGTGGTAGGTTCTTAGAGATGTTAAAGCAACTGAACTGATATACGTTTTTTTGTTTTGCCAGTATAACAGTTACTTGATACAATAATCTTATTCTAGACTGGTGTAGATGGATGCCATTTGAAGAACTATGGTCTGAACTACTTTCTTTTTTAACCTGAAACAATGTATTTATTGAATTCTAGAAGCAGGATTAACTAATTGATATTCTGCCAATCCATATTATGTTTTCAGTTTAAAGTAATCTATTCATGGTACTTGGCTTCTTCAGGTAGTATGTATTTATTATAATACAATGGTGCAGATTCAATAAACCCTACACTGAACAGTAAAATTGTGTGCACATTGCGCCATGACACGCACACGATATCACACCATTTTGTATTCAGTGAGTATTTCTACGTGCTGTGGAGAGCCACTCATACATGGTAAACATTATGGCTTGCTAATTAAAGCATCAGCAGCTGAACTGTATGCTAATCAACCAATCCATGATGGAGGAGCTATTCAATGAGCTATAAAGCAACCATGTAGACTCAGTGCTTGTTTTCTCTGTGAATTCCAAAACCTATTGGAATGCAGCCATGGAAACGAGGCTACAAGGAAAGAATGTTACAGGCTGCTGTTGCTCTTATTCATGTGTATGTGCAGCAGGCCCAAGTCTATGCTGTTGCTGCTGCTGCTGCTACTAGTAGACAACAGCCAAGAAGGAGAAGGGTGTTTAAATCCCATTTACTTTTTCACAATCTGCATGAGTTGGAAATTGTAGAGTGCTACCGTGTGGAGAGACACTATGGGAACTCTGAAAACTCTGCTATCCTCAACTGAGAGCAAGGGCAAGCCGAGGTGAAACAATCTCAGTGGTATGTGTAGAATTTTAGCTACAGGAACCTTCCAGAGACCAACAGGGGACGTGCTTGGGGTGACACAGGCATCAAAATCCAGGATCCTCCATCTATTCCTTAATTCTATGCTACAACATGCCTGTGAGTACATATATTTTCCCCATACACCTGAGGACAGAGCCAGACCTATGTAGGAGTTCTACCATGTAACACACTAGTCTGGAGTCTAAGATGCCATAGACTGTAGACATGTAGAAATCAAAGCACCATCTGAGGAACAGGGAAGGTGTACATAAATAAAATGGACTGCCACTCCATTAACTGCCTGGTCATAATCATCCTGAATGTGTGTGCTGGCAACCCAGGCAGTCACCATGACTCACATATCTGCCACAACTATTAACTGTATGAAATGTCTACTGGGGGGATAGTCCAGTGGATAATTTACTGGGGGATGTTTGTTATGCCCTTGGACCATGGCTGATGAGAACCATCAGAAATGCACACACGCCAAATGAAGAATGCCATAATAAGGCACACACTCAGACAGGAAATATCATAGAGCATGTGCTTGGGCTTCTGAAGTTGTGGATCCAGAGCATAGATACATCTGGGATAGCCCTGCAGTACAATCCCCGTATGTGTGCTGAAATATTCACTGTCTGTGCCTCACTTCTCAACATCATTATGAGAAAACAGCTTCAGGAGAAACAGCAAGAGGAAAGGCTACACATCCCACCACCACTGGCAAGATCACCACAGCAACATGCAGATGAGGAGTCAGAGGGGGAACCAGCAGCCACTGTGGGTGTAGGCAAATGTAGGCATGCACATTATGCCCTTGCACTGGCCAAGAAGCAATGCATAGCACACATGCTCACCACATAAGGGGCTAAAAACTTCACCCTATGTACACACATATAGTAACATAAACATAGTAACATTGATGCTGGGAAATGCTCACAACATTTACTTACCCATATAATGGCTGTGTACTGCTAGAATCAGACAGTGTCAGCCTTGCTTTGTAAATAGGTAGGGGTGCTATTCTCACTACAGTCAATACTTGCTTTGGTGACAATTTTAGAATGATATGTAAGTCCACAGCTATGTCAAACCCTGCTTTGAACAACTCATTGTAGCATGCAATGATGATGTCATCCTGTATAATATACACTCTGCTAGCACTCAAGACAAACCTGTGCAGTGGCAGGAACATTAACCACTGTGTTTGTAGACTAGTTTACCTACACATCTAGGGGTTCTAACAAAACAACAGGTGGGTTGTGTGTTTGCACATGCACCTATCACTTTTGAGACAATTTTACAGAGGAAAATGACTTCACATCCATGTTCTACACTCCTCCTAACATTTCTGCTTAACATACAGTGATGCTATCATACTCCATAAAAAGCAGCATGACAGTCTTACACTCAGACATATGTGGTGTTGCTACTGTGACAATACATGGCATTCTTCTTCTATACATACACAGGTGTAAGGTACAAATCAGGGCCAGTCTACTGTGACAATACATGACATTCTTCTTCTATACATACACAGGTGTAAGGTACAAATCAGGGCCAGTCTACTGTGACAATACATGACATTCTTCTTCTATACATACACAGGTGTAAGGTACAAATCAGGGCCAGTCTACTGCTGTGTGTGTGTGTGTGTGTGTGTGTGTGTGTGTGTGTGTGTGTGTGTGTGTGTGTGAGTGTGCGTGTGTGCGTGTGTGCATGTGTGCGTGTGTGTGAGTGCGTGTGAGTGCGTGCGTGTGTGTGTGTGTGTGTGTGTGTGTGTGTGTGTGTGTGTGTATGTGTGTGTGCATGTGTGTGAATGTGTTTGATGGTACATTATGGTCATTGTATGGTCTTTGTAATCACTCTGCATTTCATTACCAGTTGGGGAGCCTTTCACATAGCACCATGCATCATCCTTTTTCCTCTGGCCACATGACATCCTTCCTGCAGAAGACTGGAGGATGTCGTCATGACAAATATGCATACACATATCACGAATCAGAGTCTTTACATGAGGCTCTGCAAACCATCTCCAAACCACTGCATGTGTCAGGTTATAATGCAATCCAACAAATATACACATATGCAAAATAGTCCTATTGTCTTACGTCATATAGATATAGGGATTTTTTTTACAGGGTATAATGATTGATAGGATTTCATGTGATGTTGGCCATTAGCCCAATAATGTCCTATGACCCTATTAACAGTTGACGTGTCAATGTTGCTGCCATTGACATGTGCTATACTGAGCAGTGGATGTGCAGTATGGTTACAAATCGTACAATTTGTGATGTCAGCTTATGCATTAATGGACATTGCTGCCATTGCAGTAAATGCTCCTCCTATGACAGCTGTTGTAATATGCCTTCTCAGAACTGTTGACATGGCATGATACAGTTTTGTGTATATTTTTGGCATATTAGGACATGTGTTGCTGTAGTACAGCAACTCAGCCTTTTACACATTTCACATTCTGCCATTGCTGTGACACTTGCAGTATGGCACAAGTGTTCTTGTGTCTACATACCATCATTACATTTTCTGTGACAGACATCAGTATTTATTCATATTGACTACATGGTCAAATAATTCTTGTGTCATACACAAGTTGTTATGCTGTGATGTACACAACCAATGTATCACATGCTTTGATGCAACTGCAACCTTGTGGAATTAATTGTATGTGTATTTGTGTTTACTATACATAAGGATTACTGAGGTGTTCAGCAGCACCACTGTGTGACTATTAGCATTTGTTTCAGGAAATGTCCTTCGTGAGCCACAAACAACTGATCTGTAATGTGTCCTGATATGAAATCAGGCTGCTTAAACACAGCTTCATCATGAAACACATATAGGCATATGTTGTACAAGAGATGCAAGTGCATGACATTGGTACAGTTGTATGACTGTGTGCATAGCAAAAGTGTGTGGTATGTGATGAATGACCAAGGTTGTATTGTGAGAGCTTTTCACAAATCATTTATTTCAATACATATAAAATGTTAAGTGGAATACACAACTAAGCACGGATCTATGTGTGGATGCCACCAGACATACCTGACTGCAGAAAATAGACAATCCGCTAGCTGACAGTTTGTCTCTCACATGTCAACCCCCGGTCACCACTGGCTATCAGCCAATGTATACATGCAAACATTACTCAGTTTTTATTCTCGGGAGGGAACCTAGTCTGTGTGATCTCAATTGCTAATAACACAGAATCAATGGGCCTTGGCAACATCACAGGTTGCCTATAGTGTGACTTAAAATGGGTCTTACCAGGCACAGTTTGATCCATACTTCAATACAGCCTCCAGACAGCCTATGTTCCAATATAAAGGTCTACAGCAACATGCATCCTTCTGATGGGGGGGGGATTCATGGAGTTATAGACCCATCCTAACTCTCTTCATCTGTGAGATAGGATAAGGAGTCATCATGCACCGTCCTCAAAAGGACACAGGTAATATCCCAACTGTGTTCCAAACTCAAGTTTGATTCATTAAGGTTACATCATGTCTGTTTCATCTGTTTGCTGCCTTCAAGAAGGTTACCAAGGCCATGCATGATGACAACACTATCATGCTGTATATGTTGACCTGGCCAAGCCATTTGACACAACTCCACAGTAAGGTATTACAGAGAAACTGTCTCAAGTGAACATAAACACCTATGTCACCAAGTAGGTAAACAATTGATCACATATATGACAGATAAATATATTGCAGTATGTAAAGTCACCTCTATCTATAGTCCATAGGCAGGGCTCTGTGCTAGGCCCTTTCCTGTCTATTATTTAAGTCTCAGACATCAAAACTGACTTACATATCCTTTGTCCAACCAGCTTTGTGGAGGACTGCAAGTTGTGGGCAATCATTTAATTCAAGTGTGGTATTGGTATAATGCATACAGTATCAACACACACAAACAATTGCTGCCACAGCCATGGGGTCACTGTAGATGAAGAAAAAACATTGGGGATTATGAAAGCAAATACAAAAGATGATTTTAATTTAGAGATTATACCCCTATGAGCAGACCAAATGGTATTTGACCTGTGTACTCAGCTAGGCGGTATACAGAACATCCACCAGCATGTTCCCAAAGTAGTGACCAATCCCTTGCATGTAGCACAACCCCTGAGTATGTGCAGGACATCCACATCAAAGGATATTATAGTTCCATTGTTCTCAGCCCTCATCACACCAGTAATTGATTACAATGCACCCTTTTGCATGTACCTCCTAACACATCTCACAGTGATCAGTTACTCAAGTGTACCACTTTTGCCATGGTGAGCTTCCACAAATCATATTGGCCATACCTAAGTACTCTTTTTGGTGCATAAACATTAGGGTATGATGGTGCAGAAACACCTTCAAGGTGTTATTTAAGATGTATGTGTAAGATGTGCTACTGTGATGCACACAGTAAATACTGTAGATAGCTGACAGACAACATTGATGGCATTGGATACTTTCATGAAAGTGTGGATTGTGGCATATATATGATATGCACACCTGTACAGAGTCAATGTATAGGGGATATGCAGAATCAAACTGAGGTTACTGAAACAAAGTTTATTGTCAGACTACGTTCTGACAGTGCCTTGGGCCTTAATGGCCTGTACCACTAAAACTGGTGCTAAAAGCCAGACCTTTATTTAAATAATTATTTAAATAATAATTGAGATTTTGTTTAACACTGTTTGGCTGCTTTGTGAAAATGTGTGTTTATATATTTGCATGGAGCATCCATGGTTTTGATTTTATTGTGGAGTTTACTATTTTTTATTTGTTTAATATTTTTGGTTATTTATCAATATTGTTTGTCTTTTAAAATGATGTTTTAGGGTTACATTTTGCATATGAGATGTGTTTTATGATATAGAGTGATATTGCTTTAAGGTGGCTTTGTTGCAGCAGATATATTGTATCCAAGATCATATGTTTGGAATTTTCAAACTGATTGGGTAAGGGTTTTAGAGAAGGTATTAAATTAACATAGGGGCTTTGGCTGATTTTAATGGTCTAAAGAAGCGAGCTTGGTACTCGTGAAAGTGCTTACCTATATTCAATAAAAATTAGTTTTATACCCTGCCCATGTTTCAGATTGCACGCTTTTTTGAATTCTTCATATTTTTTTAGTAGCGTACAGTCAGTTTATCTTAGTTACAGGTGTGGTTGCTGCTTTGGCATTTTATAAACTATATTTAATAATGCAATAGGTATATTTGAGGAAAGTAACTTACCATCCTTTCCTTGTTTAAGTGTAAGTGAGGTTGCAGAAAATTTCCTTGAGGGAAGAATTATTTTGTCACTCTGAATTTTTCTGAAAATATTCCTCAGTAATTCTAAAATATTTAATAGAAGTAAATTATATAATCCCATACTTAAACCATCTAACCCTGGAACTTTGCCAGTTTTCCTTTTTTAAAATCTTCTTTAACTTTTCTTAGGGTAATAAGCATACTCAACAAAGATATTTACTGATCATTAAGTTTATTAGTAGCATTTTTTCTTCAAATGCTTACAGATTTTGCAATCAAGATTATTATTTTTATCTTTATTAAGATCCTCATGGAGTAAAAAAATATTAAACATTTCCTCTATGTCTGAAGTAAGCTTATTAATGTGAGGATTTTGGATATTAACAATTTATACCTTTTAGCTTAGCATCTTTTTTCTCTTAGCTAATTTCTGCTATTTTAATTTTTCTAAAACTGTCTCTACTTTTATGCATCAAAATTGTTTGATATTTTATTATTTTTAATGACACGAGTATTATCTAATTTCTTTGCCCATCTAAACTTGTTTTATATATATCATATTGTATTTCCTTTAACTCTTTATCTCACTCTTTGATATTATTACTATACCACCTTCACATTCTATCTTTGATATACATTTTTAAGGAATCCCATAATACAACTTTACTAACCTAACCATTATCAAAGATACAAAAAAAATCTCAATTTATTCCTTAAGTTAACTTTTTTTTTTCAAGGTGTTTTTATTTGAGAAATGTAATATACAATAAAGTTAAATGAAATGAACTCTTTTAAAAAAAAAACAAATAAAATGAATTTTACATAAAATAAAAACAATAAACAATGTATAACTACATTCAATATGTTCACCATAGATCTAATACATTTAAGATATTTTATAAATATGTAAATTATATATACTGTAATATTGAACTACTTTTGTAACAAATCATATATTTTATTCCAACTGTGAAGAGTAGAAGTATTTTTAGAAATTCTATTCCTGATGGTCTGTTTTTCCAAACAACAAACTTCATTAAGAAGATTTTTAAATTCTTGTAATGATGGAGAGGAATTAGATTTCTAATTTCTAGTAATTATTTTCCTTGCTATGGCTAGCATAGACCAAATCAAAGGGTAATCAGATACCTTGATACAGGTTGGAACTGGACTATTAAATAATATTAAAGATTTAGTTAAAATTATGTTATCTTTAAAAATAGCTTGCATAAAAGCATTTATATATTCCAAAAATGTTTTAAATTCATTACAATCAAAGCACAGGTGGGACCAATCAGCATTTACATTATTATTACATCTCCGACAATTTAGATCTTTTTTTTTTTTTTCAATTTTACTCATTATAAGAGGAGTAATAAAGGATCTATTTAGATATTTCCAGGAAAACATTTTCCATTTTAACAAGGAAGTAGTCATACTGGATGATTTCAAAATATTGATTTTGTCTTTGTCTGTGGGAGAATGATTATTAATGGAAAAGAAAAAGTTCCAGTAACTGTCAGGGTAAACATCTAGGTCCAATTTTATAGCTTTATATATATGCGAAAGTTTATTGGTGGAAGGAGAATTATTCTGAAGAGATAAAATCAAGTAATGTATTAAGTCTGGTATAACTTACAGAAGGGGACATTAAATCAATTTTACTTTATATAACATTCCTTCCTTCATGAATCTCCAACCAAAGAAGGGAACCAAATCTGAATTCAGCATCCAGTAAATTTACTGATTTCAAATCATTATTTGACATCATTTGATACAAAAAGAATAATTATTTTCTGTTTAAATGTACACATTTTATTAAAATCAGAGGTAAAAAGAATACCTGATGTGTAGGCTATGGGAAAGAGAAGGAATAACCAGTCTTTATATACATTGTATTTAAACATGACATTTCTAAAAGATTTTAACAAAAAGTATTAAATAATTACTTTTAAATTTTAGGGAGCAGGAGGTGGAAAGCTGGTCTTTTATGTCCCAAATTGAAGGGTTGTTTATAAACAACAATTTTTGAGAGTTATTTTTTATAGTATACAACATTAATATTTCAAAACATTTTTCCATTTAGCTTCATATTCCATATCAATTTAAAAGAGAAATCACTTTTTCTATAGATGAAATTGAATACAATTCTAAATTAGGCAATGCTATGCCTCCATTATCCCAACTTTTCATATGATGAGATAAAGCAATTCTTGATTTATTTGGAAACCATAAACATTTTTAAAAAATTGCATTTATTTTTTAATTATCCAGTACGGGGGAGGTACAGAGATGGATTGAATAATGTAAAGAATTTTAGGGAGTAAGATCATTTTAATAATAGTGAGTCCTTCATCCATAGAGAAAGGTATTTTATTCCATTTCTTCGTTAAGTTGTCTATTATTGTAATGTAATTGTTATAGTTAATTTGTATGATATCTTTAATATGTTTAGCAATTGAAATACCTAAATAAAGAGTTTGATCAAATTGAGTTAGATATTTTTTTATAATCATCTTGTAAATTAAATTGTTTTGATGCCAATTAAGAGAATTTGTGTTTTATTATTATAAAAAGTTAAACCAGATTTCCTTTTTAAGAGATTTATGTTATTAAAGAGGGCTTGAATAGATGTGTTTTCATCAGCCAGAGTGAGAAGAATGTCATCAGCAAAGAAATGTATCTTATATAGTGAATTAGAATTTAGATTATAGCCTATTATATTGTTAGCCCATCTTATTAAGTTCACCCATGGTTCCATAATTAGTGTAAATAGTAAAGGGGATAACGGGCAACCTTGTTTAGTGCCTTTAACTAATGGCATATTTTTTGAGATACTTGTGCCAATTTTAATGTATGCTTGACTACCTATATATAACTGGGTAATGAGATTTATAAATTTATAGGAGAAATTCAGTTCCTCTAATAGGATGAATAAATAATTCCAGTTAATAGAATCAAATGCACTGTTAATATCTAAACTAATTAACATCAAATTTTTATTTAATTGTTTAACTGATTCAATCAAAATTAAAGTTCTTTTTATGTTATCATATGAATTCCTATTTACTATGAATCTTGTTTGATGAATGTCAATCAGATTAGGTATGAATTGTTTTAATCTGTCAGCATAAATGGACATGAACATTTTGTAATCTATATTGAGTAAAGAAATGGGTCTATATGAGGAACATTTGGTTGGATCTTTGTTAGGTTTTAATATGGGTGAAATAAAAGTGTATTTCCATGAAGGAGGGGTTTTGATAAAGTTTTGGGCAATGTTAAAGACTTCATGAAGTAATTTTAGTGCCAAATTGGGTAATATTTAAAAAATTTCTGTAATGATTCCATCATTTCCTGGGGCTTTATTTTGTTTTAATTTGTTAATTTTTGTTTGAAAATCTTTAAAGGATATAGATTTGTCTATAACATCTTTTTGTTCTGTAAATAGTCTTTTATTAGTATATTTGTTAACAAAAGTTTTTATATCTTCTTTAGGATCTATTGTATTAAAATTTTGGTTGATATTGTTAAAAAAAATTCTAAACTCAGATATAATGTTATGTAGGTTTGTTACCATTTTTTTTTGAGGAGAATATATTTTATTGATATGATTAATTTTATTTAATCTTTTAACTTTATTAGCCAATAACTATAAGGATTTTGGATTATTTGAATAATTAATTAATTTATATTTTTCTACAATTATTTTTGTTTTATGGTTTAATATTTCAATATATTTTTTGTTTAGAGAATTTATAGGTTCATAGGTTCATACCAGGCCATCTTCCCTAGGGCATTTATAAGCCTAGCCAGAGTGTGTTTGGCTTTCACCACCCATTTTAAATTAATTTTGCTATGCCCTTTTTCGAGGTTAGTATACTGTGCCTCTGTCTAACAGTGACACAGAAGTGATACCCGGCGTAAACCTATGCTCTCCCATCTACTCATCAAGATTCCTCTTGAAGAGAGTCAGTGAGGGACTCTGCCTAACCTGGACTGGGATTTTATTCCAGACTGAAGGTAGCCTCTGGGTTATGAATCTGTCCCTCCAGCATGTCCTATTTATTTCAATGCTGAGGGTCAAGTCTCTCGAGCGCGTAGCTCGATGGGATTTGGATTTTCTGAGGTGCAGCATGTCCATTAATTCCGGGTTGGACATGGCTTTATACGTCAGGCACAGATCGCCTCTGAGCAGGCGGTATGCCACTGAGTAGAGCTGGAGTTTCTTTAACCGGGCAGCATATGGCATCTGTTTGAGCCCTTTGATCCTCTTGGTGAGGTACATTTAGGGTCTTTCCAGTTGCTGCAGGTGTCTGGTAAGGTACATCCCAAAAGGGGCACTGTACTCAATTATGGGTCTGATGAGGGATGAGTAAAGAGGCACGATGACCTCCCCTGATCTAGATGTGAATCCCTTCATGATTAGGTGGGCTATATAAAATGTTTTTCTAACCACTTTGGCCACGTGGTTGTCAAATGAGAGATTGCTATCAACTTGGGTCCCGAGGTCCCTAATTACTTCTTCTGTACTTAATGGATTACCACCTATGTGATAATTTGTGGGCACTTTGTTTTTGCCAAAGGGGATGACTATACAATTTTTGGCATTTAGCTCGAGGCCATGGCTCTGGCACCAGTTGTCTTTTTCTATGAGGCCCTTTTGGAGGGTGTTTGTGTCAGCTGGAGAGTCGATTATGGTGCCCAGTTTGCAGTCATCTGCGAACTTGGTCAGCCACAGTCCTTCTGTGTTGGCCTGTACCTCCGAAATATATATACCGAACAAGAGAGGTCCCAGGACTGAGCCTTGTGGGACGCCACTTGTAACTGGTTTGGTGTCTGACATGACTCCAGCAATTCTAACCATGTGGGTTCTGTCTTTGAGCCAGTTTGCAAACCATCTAGTGACATAGGGGTTTATATTTAAACTGGTATGCTTATCTATAATGCCTGAGTGGGGTATTATATCGAAGGCTTTTGCGAGGTCCAGGTAGGCTGTGTGGACCACCTTCCCCTCATCAATGGCCTTGGTGACTGTTTCAAAGAAATCAACCAGGTTTAAGAGGCAGGATCTGCCCTTAACAAAGCCGAACTGGGTAGGATCCAGTGTCTGTAGGTCCCCAATATCTTTATTTATGAGGTCCATGATGATCTTTTCCATAGCTTTGCAGACCAAGCTAGTCAGGCTTATGGGGCGATAGTTTCCAGGATCCGTTGAGGCACCACCTTTGTGGAGAAGGACCACTGTTGCTGTACTCCACTCTTT
The DNA here is from genome assembly GCF_019279795.1 of Protopterus annectens. Classification (NCBI taxonomy): domain Eukaryota; kingdom Metazoa; phylum Chordata; order Ceratodontiformes; family Protopteridae; genus Protopterus; species Protopterus annectens. The sequence continues at coordinate 194,795,281 of NC_056736.1, read as the reverse complement.
GGGTACATATCCTGTAGTAAGGCTCAGATTGAACAGTAGTTTTATGTTTGGGTTTAGCTCTTCTTGGAGTTCATGTAGGATGCAGCCCGGGACACCGTCTGGTCCCATTGATGCTGTGTTTTTTGTTTTGGAGAGGGTGGCTCTTACCTGAGCATCTGAGATGTCAGGGGGGCAGCACTCTGCTGGGATAGATATTTGCCCTTTTGTTGGGGGGGGGGAGTTTGAGCTGAACCTGTCAGATAGGATGTTGGCAATGTCTGTGGGTTTGGTGTATTTTTTGTCATTTTGGACTAATTCTGAGCATATCTGGGAATTCCCATCCAGGTTCCTAACATAACTAACGAAAGCCTTGTGATTATCCTTAGTGTCCTGTGCAATTTTTCTCACGAAGCTGGCCTTAGACGATTTTATGAGTGCCCGTAGTTTTTTGCTAATACTGATCAGAGATGCCTTCCCTTTTTGGGATTTTCCTCTATCATGTAGTAGCTTCCTCCTTCTATTGTATAGTTTGTTTATGGTTGGGGTCCACCAGACAGGACGTCTGCCTTTGGAGGATTGGGTCTTGGTTTTATTTGGGATTGCATGATCCATGCATTCCTGAAGGTGTTCATAGAATGCATTTATAAAGGATTCGGTGGTCTGGGCCGTATTTTCCACAGGCCCGGGGGCTTTGAAGGATTCCACCTCGGTTTTGAGGAGTGTGAAATTTGCTTTAGAGAAGTTTTTCACTGTGGTTTTCTGGGCAGGGGGTGGGGTCGGGATGTGAATATCCAGTAAGATTAGTTTATGGTCTGATCTTACCAGTGAGGGATACACTTCTGGTCTGGAGCATAGAGTCCCCATGTTGGTGATGATCAGGTCCAGTATGTTTTCCCCTCTTGTGGGAGTGGTAACAAGTTGTTCCATAGCATTTGAGTTTATAAATTCTAGGAACCTTTGGGCTAGGGTGTTGGAGCTAGAGCAATGCTCCCAGTCTATGTTTGGGTAGTTGAAGTCGCATAATATAATGGTGTTTGGAAAGACCTTCATATTTTCCAGTGTTCTCAAGAAGGCTGAGTGGGGTTCCTGGGTTTGGGAGGGTGGTCTGTAGCAAGCTAAAAACTGGAAGGCAGTTTAACCCACTGTTAGTTGCACATGGATAGCATCTGATGCTTTGTGCTGTGCCACCAACCTGGAGGTGTGGGTATCTTTGACAAATATTGATACTCCCCCTCCTTTTGTGGTTCGGTCCAAGTTTTGGGGACGAAAAGCATGGTATGAGGTATAACCTGGTAGTGCTGGGGTGCTCTCAGGAGCCTTGAACCAGGTTTCTGTTACTGCACAGATATCGATGTTCTCCATGCTAAGGAGAGTTTTGAGTGTGTGCGTCATGAGGTTTAGACTTCTGGCGTTCAGTAGCATTACTCTTAGTTTCTTATCCCTTGTGATACCTATGGAGGTGGGTTTGTCTTTTGAGCCTTGCCTAAAAAAGGCACTATGGGGGTAGCAAGAGCCTTTGCCAATATCCGAAAGCCCAGGGGTGACAGGTGGAAGCCGTCCCTAGCGAAGCATCGTGGCTTGTCGAGCATGTCATCCCAGGCTGACAGGCATTGGATCCCCTTTGAATGACACCAATACTTAAGCCAATTGTTGAAATTGATCATCTTGTCTTCATATTGTGGCATCATTCTTGGTGAGGGTAAGATGCTACTCAAGGTCAGGGTCATACCGGCCTGGGCTACATGCTCAGAGAGCTCCTCTATGTCTCTTTTCATGTAGTCCAAGGAGGTACTCTCAGGTCATTCACACCAGCATGGACAATGACTGAGTCATATTTGTACTTGCCTTGGAGTGACCTGAGTGCTTGTGTTATGTGGCGGATCCTAGCTCCCGACAGGCAGCTCACCGTGACCTTCTCCTTGTTCATCCTGGTGAGCGGGACGTCAGTGTGCCTGACGATAGAGTCACCTATTACAAGTGTATCAGGTGTGTTGTTTAGCCTTAAGGGCTGTGACTGTTCGGCACACTGGCTTTGTGAGCTATGTGTTGCACGTGCTTTGTTTTGGGGTAGTGGTTGCTTTGGTGTCTGTTTTGGAGGTCTCTGCTGCTTAGGCAGATTTTTATTTAGAGCCTCCGAGTATGTTTTTGTGTGTTTATGTGTTTGGTTTGCTGTCGTGGTAGGTCTATGTGAGACTGGAATTGTAGTGAGTGTGGTTTCCTTCTCCTTCTGACTGGTTACACCAGTACTGAGTTGAGAGAGCTTAGCCTCCAGGTTGGCTATATGGTTGCATCTCTCACATATGTTGGAATTTGTTGGGAGGAGGAGAGGGT
>NC_056736.1:194643101-194724280 GCF_019279795.1 Protopterus annectens | reverse complement strand
TCTTTTTTTTTTTGTAATTTTATATTAGAAGAATCTTTGTAATCTAATATGAAGTTAAAGTCCCCTGCTATTATTGATTTTCCTTTTGTAAAATGTACAATTTGATCTAGATGTTGTTTAACAGTGTTAGTACCTATACCTGAAATCTAATATATATTAAATAATGTATATATTTTTTTATTTAGTCCAAAGTTATAGCACAGAACATTCCCTTAGGTTCATAGGTTCATAGGTTCATACTAGGCTATCTGCCCTAGGGCATTTATAAGCCTAGCCAGAGTGTGAATGGCTTTCGCCACCCATTTTAAATTAATTTTGCTATGCCCTTTTTCGAGGTTAGTATACTGTGCCTCTGTCTAACAGTGACACAGAAGTGATACCCGGGGTAAACCTATGATCTCCCATCCACTCATCAAGATTCCTCTTGAAGAGAGTCAATGAGGGACTCTGCCTAACCTGGACTGGGATTTTATTCCAGAGTGAAGGGAGCCTCTGGGTTATGAATCTGTCCCTCCAGCATGTCCTATTTATTTCAGTGCTAAGGTTCAAGTCCCTCGAGTGTGTAGCTCGATGGGATTTGGATTTTCTGAAGTGCAGCATGTCCATTAATTCCGGGTTGGACATGGCTTTATATGTCAGGCACATATCGCCTCTGAGCAGGCGGTATGCCACTGAGTAGAGCTGGAGTTTCTTTAACCGGGCAGCATATGGCATCTGTTTGAGCCCTTTGATCCTCTTGGTGAGGTACATTTAGGGTCTTTCCAGTTGCTGCAGGTGTCTGGTAAGGTACATCCCAAAAGGGGCACTGTACTCAATTATGGGTCTGATGAGGGATGAGTAAAGAGGCACGATGACCTCCCCTGATCTAGATGTGAATCCCTTCATGATTAGGTGGGCTATATAAAATGTTTTTCTAACCACTTTGGCCACGTGGTTGTCAAATGAGAGATTGCTATCAACTTGGGTCCCCAGGTCCCTAATTACTTCTTCTGTACTTAATGGATTACCACCTATGTGGTAATTTGTGGGCACTTTGTTTTTGCCAAAGGGGATGACTATACACTTTTTGGCATTTAGCTTGAGGCCATGGCTCTGGCACCAGTTGTCTTTTTCTATGAGGCCCTTTTGGAGGGTGTTTGTGTCAGCTGGAGAGTCGATTATGGTGCCCAGTTTGCAGTCATCTGCGACCTTGGTCAGCCACAGTCCTTCCGTGTTGGCCTGTACCTCTGAAATATATATACCGAACAAGAGAGGTCCCAGGACTGAGCCTTGTGGGATGCCACTTGTAACTGGTTTGGTGTCTGACATGACTCCAGCAATTCTAACCATGTGGGTTCTGTCTTTGAGCCAGTTTGCAACCCATCTAGTGACATAGGGGTTTATATTTAAACTGGTATGCTTATCTATAATGCCTGAGTGGGGTATTGTATCGAAGGCTTTTGCGAGGTCCAGGTAGGCTGTGTGGACCACCTTCCCCTCATCAATGGCCTTGGTGACTGTTTCAAAGAAATCAACCAGGTTTAAGAGGCAGGATCTGCCCTTAACAAAGCCGAACTGGGTAGGATCCAGTGTCTGTAGGTCCCCAATATCTTTATTTATGAGGTCCATGATGATCCTTTCCATAGCTTTGCAGACCAAGCTAGTCAGGCTTATGGGGCGATAGTTTCCAGGATCCGTTGAGGCACCACCTTTGTGGAGAGGGACCACTGTTGCTGTACTCCACTCTTTGGGTACATATCCTGTAGTAAGGCTGAGATTGAACAGTAGTTTTATGTTTGGGTTTAGCTCTTCTTGGAGTTCATGTAGGACGCAGCCCGGGACACCGTCTGGTCCCATTGATGCTGTTTTTTGCTTTGGAGAGGGTGGCTCTTACCTGAGCATCTGAGATGTCAGGGGGGCAGCACTCTGCTGGGATAGATATTTGCCATTTTGTTGGGGGGGGAGTTTGTGCTGAACCTGTCAGCTAGGATGTTGGCAATGTCTGTGGGTTTGGTGTATTTTTTGTCATTTTGGACTAATTCTGAGCATATCTGGGAATTCCCACCCAGGTTCCTAACATAACTAAAGAAAGCCTTGTGATTATCCTTAGTGTCCTGTGCAATTTTTCTCTCGAAGCTGGCCTTAGACGATTTTATGAGTGCCCGTAGTTTTTTGCTAATACTGATCAGAGATGCCTTCCCTTTTTGGGATTTTCCTCTATCATGTAGTAGCTTCCTCCTTCTATTGTATAGTTTGTTTATGGTTGGGGTCCACCAGACAGGACGTCTGCCTTTGGAGGATTGGGTCTTGGTTTTATTTGGGATTGCATGATCCATGCATTCCTGAAGGTGTTCATAGAATGCGTTTATAAAGGATTCTGTGGTCTGGGCCGTATTTTCCACAGGCCCAGGGGCTTTGAAGGATTCCACCTCGGTTTTGAGGAGTGTGAAATTTGCTTTAGAGAAGTTTTTCACTGTGGTTTTCTGGGCAGGGGGTGGGGTCGGGATGTGAATATCCAGTGAGATTAGTTTATGGTCTGATCTTACCAGTGAGGGATACACTTCTGGTCTGGAGCATAGAGTCCCCATGTTGGTGATGATCAGGTCCAGTATGTTTTCCCCTCTTGTGGGAGTGGTAACAAGTTGTTCCATAGCATTTGAGTTTATAAATTCTAGGAACCTTTGGGCTAGGGTGTTGGAGCTAGAGTAATGCTCCCAGTCTATGTTTGGGTAGTTGAAGTCGCATAATATAATGGTGTTTGGAAAGACCTTCATATTTTCCAGTGTTCTCAAGAAGGCTGAGTGGGGTTCCTGGGTTTGGGAGGGTGGTCTGTAGCAAGCTATAAACTGGAAGGCAGTTTAACCCACTGTTAGTTGCACATGGATAGTATCTGATGCTTCGTGCTGTGCCACCAACCTGGAGGTGTGGGTATCTTTGACAAATATTGATACTCCCCCTCCTTTTGTGGTTCAGTCCAAGTTTTGGGGCCGAAAAGCATGGTATGAGGTATAACCTGGTAGTGCTGGGGTGCTCTCAGGAGCCTTGAACCAGGTTTCTGTTACTGCACAGATATCGATGTTCTCCATGCTAAGGAGAGTTTTGAGTGTGTGCGTCTTGAGGTTTAGACTTCTGGCATTCAGTAGCATTACTCTTAGTTTCTTATCCCCTGTGATACCTATGGAGGTGGGTTTGTCTTTTGAGCCTTGCCTAAAAAAGGCACTATGGGGGTAGCAAGAGCCTTTGCCAATATCCGAAAGCACAGGGGTGACAGGTGCAAGCCGTCCCTAGCAAAGCATCGTGGCTTGTCGAGCATGTCATCCCAGGCTGACAGGCATTGGATCCCCTTTGAATGACACCAATACTTAAGCCATTTGTTGAAATTGATCATCTTGTCTTCATATTGTGGCATCATTCTTGGTGAGGGTAAGATGCTACTCAAGGTCAGGGTCATACCGGCCTGGGCTACATGCTCAGAGAGCTCCTCTATGTCTCTTTTCATGTAGTCCAAGGAGGTACATCTCAGGTCATTCACACCAGCATGGACAATGACTGAGTCATATTTGTACTTGCCTTGGAGTGACCTGAGTGCTTGTGTTATGTGGCGGATCCTAGCTCCCGACAGGCAGCTCACCGTGACCTTCTCCTTGTTCAGCCTGGTGAGCGGGACGTCAGTGTGCCTGATGATAGAGTCACCTATTACAAGTGTATCAAGTGTGTTGTTTAGCCTTAAGGGCTGTGACTGTTCGGCACACTGGCTTTGTGAGCTATGTGTTGCACGTGCTTTGTTTTGGGGTAGTGGTTGCTTGGGTGTCTGTTTTGGAGGTCTCTGCTGCTTAGGCAGATTTTTATTTAGAGCCTCCGAGTATGTTTTTGTGTGTTTATGTGTTTGGTTTGCTGTCGTGGTAGGTCTATGTGAGACTGGAATTGTAGTGAGTGTGGTTTCCTTCTCCTCCTGACTGGTTACACCAGTACTGAGTTGAGAGAGCTTAGCCTCCAGGTTGGCTATATGGTTGCATCTCTCACATGTGTTGGAATTTGTTGGGAGGAGGAGAGGGTTGTCTGTGTACATGAGGCAGTTGTAACATTGCCTCAAGATTCCCAGATTCACCAACTGGACCGGAGAGGAGATTGACAACTGACCTTTGGACATACTAGAATAGTATTGGGAGTTCCTTTATAATTGAAAAAAAGGCCAATGGGGAACAAGGTACTCAAGGGGAGTTTGTGAGGGTGTAGTGCTTTTAATTTTTTAGTGCTGACTTAGTGAGCAAGTGCCAGGTAACTTAAATGCAATGTGTTACGGTTAACTTAAATGCAAAAATGACAAACAGTAACTTTCTTTCAAGTGAAACAAGGAAATAAGTACAGTAAGCAATGCAGATATCACTAGGGATCCACAGAAGTGCTGAAAAGCTGCGTTTTAGGTGGAATTAGCATTTCAGGGAAATAACAAGCAAACAAACAACAAGCATACAAACAAAGCTAGATTCAGCAGGCCTGGATCTAGTCTATGCTACAGCAAACAAGGTGTACCAATTTCAGTAAGAAACAGTTCAAATATGCAGGCACTATAAGCCTTTAACCAGAAATTCCCAGCTCAGAAGGGCAGAGTCCAGCCTCTCCTCCCACAAGAGTGCAGACCACAAACCTTCTTAATGTAAAATAACTGGCCTGAAGCCCAAGTGCTTAAACCAGAACTAATACACTTTTAGAATAACAGACACTGAGCCCTCAATCAGCAGTTCCCAACTTAGAAGGATGTAAGCTACCTGTCCTGCCACCACAGTGCAGGCCACAAACCTTCCTAATGTAAAACAACTGGTCTGAAGCCCAAGTGCTTAATCCAAAAGACTTAGAATGATAGATACACTTTAATCAAGTTACTACCAAGCAGTAATAAATACAATTGAATACTTTAAAGAATGCCTGGATTAGTGCTCAAGTTATACAAACAAAGCTAGATTCATCAGGCCTGGATCTAGTCTACGCTACAGCAAACAAGGTGTACCAATTTCAGTAAGAAGCAGTTCAAATATGCAGGCACTATAAGCCTTTAACCAGAAATTCCCAGCTCAGAAGGGCAGAGTCCAGCCTCTCCTCCCACAAGAGTGCAGACCATGAACCTTCTTAATGTAAAATAACTAGCCTGAAGCCCAAGTGCTTAAACCAGAATTAATACACTTTTAGAATTATTTATTTTTGTTTATCATTTGTATCCATATCTACTTTTTGATTAAGCTTTAGACTATTTTATGCTGTATATCACAAAGTTCTTTATCCCATAATTTTTTTTATTATAATACCAGCTCATACATTTTCCATATAAATATGCTTTTAGGGCATCCCAAATATATATTTCTGATATGTCATTTGAGCTATTCAATTCTATGAAATTTTGGATTTCAATTGTAATGAATTCTTTAAATTCTTTTAACTTTGTAATATAAGCAGGTATTCTTTTGATTTGAATGGTAGAGATATTGTTAATGTAAAGATCAAAGATAATAGCATTATGGTCAGAAATAGGGCACATTATTACTTTTGTATTATTTAGAAAGTCTAATAGGTTACGGGAAACCAAAACTCTATCAAATCTAGAATGTGAGTTATGTCTATGGGAATAAAATGTGTAAAATAATGAATTTGGATCAGCAAAATGATTAATGACTTTTAAAAGAAATATTTCAATAAAATCTCTTAAATTTTTAGCCGAAGATGAGATCTTCCTTTTACCTTTATTAGAAGAATCTTTATAATCTAATATGAAGTTAAAGTCCCCTGCTATTATTGATTTTCCTTTTGTAAAATGTTCAATTTGATCTAGATGTTGTTTAACAGTGTTAGTACCTATACCTGAAATCCAATATATATTAAATAATGTATATATTTTTTTATTTAGTCCAAAGTTATAGCACAGAACATTCCTTTAGGTTCATAGGTTCATAGGTTCATACTAGGCTATCTGCCCTAGGGCATTTATAAGCCTAGCCAGAGTGTGTATGGCTTTCACCACCCATTTTAAATTAATTTTGCTATGCCCTTTTTCGAGGTTAGTATACTGTGCCTCTGTCTAACAGTGACACAGAAGTGATACCCGGGGTAAACCTACGATCTCCCATCCACTCATCAAGATTCCTCTTGAAGAGAGTCAATGAGGGACTCTGCCTAACCTGGACTGGGATTTTATTCCAGAGTGAAGGGAGCCTCTGGGTTATGAATCTGTCCCTCCAGCATGTCCTATTTATTTCAGTGCTGAGGTTCAAGTCCCTCGAGTGCGTAGCTCGATGGGATTTGGATTTTCTGAGGTGCAGCATGTCCATTAATTCCGGGTTGGACATGGCTTTATATGTCAGGCACATATCGCCTCTGAGCAGGCGGTATGCCACTGAGTAGAGCTGGAGTTTCTTTAACCGGGCAGCATATGGCATCTGTTTGAGCCCTTTGATCCTCTTGGTGAGGTACATTTAGGGTCTTTCCAGTTGCTGCAGGTGTCTGGTAAGGTACATCCCAAAAGGGGCACTGTACTCAATTATGGGTCTGATGAGGGATGAGTAAAGAGGCACGATGACCTCCCCTGATCTAGATGTGAATCCCTTCATGATTAGGTGGGCTATATAAAATGTTCTTCTAACCACTTTGGCCATGTGGTTGTCAAATAAGAGATTGCTATCAACTTGGGTCCCCAGGTCCCTAATTACTTCTTCTGTACTTAATGGATTACCACCTATGTGGTAATTTGTGGGCACTTTGTTTTTGTCAAAGGGGATGACTATACACTTTTTGGCATTTAGCTTGAGGCCATGGCTCTGGCACCAGTTGTCTTTTTCTATAAGGCCCTTTTGGTGGGTGTTTGTGTCAGCTGGAGAGTCGATTATGGTGCCCAGTTTGCAGTCATCTGCGACCTTGGTCAGCCACAGTCCTTCCGTGTTGGCCTGTACCTCCGAAATATATATACCGAACAAGAGAGGTCCCAGGACTGAGCCTTGTGGGATGCCACTTGTAACTGGTTTGGTGTCTGACATGACTCCAGCAATTCTAACCATGTGGGTTCTGTCTTTGAGCCAGTTTGCAACCCATCTAGTGACATAGGGGTTTATATTTAAACTGGTATGCTTATCTATAATGCCTGAGTGGGGTATTGTATCGAAGGCTTTTGCGAGGTCCAGGTAGGCTGTGTTGACCACCTTCCCCTCGTCAATGGCCTTGGTGAATGTTTCAAAGAAATCAACCAGGTTTAAGAGGCGGGATCTGCCCTTAACAAAGCCGAACTGGGTAGGATCCATTGTCGGTAGGTCCCCACTATCTTTATTTATGAGGTCCATGATGATCCTTTCCATAGCTTTGAAGACCAAGCTAGTCAGGCTTATGGGGCGATAGTTTCCAGGATCCGTTGAGGCACCACCTTTGTGGAGAGGGACCACTGTTGCTGTACTCCACTCTTTGGGTACATATCCTGTAGTAAGGCTGAGATTGAACAGTAGTTTTATGTTTGGGTTTAGCTCTTCTTGGAGTTCATGTAGGACGCAGCCCGGGACACTGTCTGGTCCCATTGATGCTGTGTTTTTTGCTTTGGAGAGGGTGGCTCTTACCGGAGCATCTGAGATGTCAGGGGCAGCACTCTGCTGGGATAGATATTTGCCCTTTTGTTGGAGGGGAGACGTTTGCGCTGAACCTTTCAGCTAAGATGTTGGCAATGTCTGTGGGTTTGGTGTATTTTTTGTCATTTTGGACTAATTCTGAGCATATCTGGGAATTCCCACCCAGGTTCCTAACATAACTAAAGAAAGCCTTGTGATTATCCTTAGTGTCCTGTGCAATTTTTCTCTCGAAGCTGGCCTTAGACGATTTTATGAGTGCCCGTAGTTTTTTGCTAATACTGATCAGAGATGCCTTCCCTTTTTGGGATTTTCCTCTATCATGTAGTAGCTTCCTCCTTCTATTGTATAGTTTGTTTATGGTTGGGGTCCACCAGACAGGACGTCTGCCTTTGGAGGATTGGGTCTTGGTTTTATTTGGGATTGCATGATCCATGCATTCCTGAAGGTGTTCATAGAATGAGTTTATAAAGGATTCTGTGGTCTGGGCCGTATTTTCCACAGGCCCGGGGGCTTTGAAGGATTCCACCTCGGTTTTGAGGAGTGTGAAATTTGCTTTAGAGAAGTTTTTCACTGTGGTTTTCTGGGCAGGGGGTGGGGTCGGGATGTGAATATCCAGTGAGATTAGTTTATGGTCTGATCTTACCAGTGAGGGATACACTTCTGGTCTGGAGCATAGAGTCCCCATGTTGGTGATGATCAGGTCCAGTATGTTTTCCCCTCTTGTGGGAGTGGTAACAAGTTGTTCCATAGCATTTGAGTTTATAAATTCTAGGAACCTTTGGGCTAGGGTGTTGGAGCTAGAGTAATGCTCCCAGTCTATGTTTGGGTAGTTGAAGTCGCATAATATAATGGTGTTTGGAAAGACCTTCATATTTTCCAGTGTTCTCAAGAAGGCTGAGTGGGGTTCCTGGGTTTGGGAGGGTGGTCTGTAGCAAGCTATAAACTGGAAGGCAGTTTAACCCACTGTTAGTTGCACATGGATAGTATCTGATGCTTCGTGCTGTGCCACCAACCTGGAGGTGTGGGTATCTTTGACAAATATTGATACTCCCCCTCCTTTTGTGGTTCAGTCCAAGTTTTGGGGCCGAAAAGCATGGTATGAGGTATAACCTGGTAGTGCTGGGGTGCTCTCAGGAGCCTTGAACCAGGTTTCTGTTACTGCACAGATATCGATGTTCTCCATGCTAAGGAGAGTTTCGAGTGTGTGCGTCTTGAGGTTTAGACTTCTTGCGTTCAGTAGCATTACTCTTAGTTTCTTATCCCTTGTGATACCTATGGAGGTGGGTTTGTCTTTTGAGCCTTGCCTAAAAAAGGCACTATGGGGGTAGCAAGAGCCTTTGCCAATATCCGAAAGCCCAGGGGTGACAGGTGCAAGCCGTCCCTAGCGAAGCATCGTGGCTTGTCGAGCATGTCATCCCAGGCTGACAGGCATTGGATCCCCTTTGAATGACACCAATACTTAAGCCATTTGTTGAAATTGATCATCTTGTCTTCATATTGTGGCATCATTCTTGGTGAGGGTAAGATGCTACTCAAGGTCAGGGTCATACCGGCCTGGGCTACATGCTCAGAGAGCTCCTCTATGTCTCTTTTCATGTAGTCCAAGGAGGTACGTCTCAGGTCATTCACACCAGCATGGACAATGACTGAGTCATATTTGTACTTGCCTTGGAGTGACCTGAGTGCTTGTGTTATGTGGCGGATCCTAGCTCCCGACAGGCAGCTCACCGTGACCTTCTCCTTGTTCAGCCTGGTGAGCGGGACGTCAGTGTGCCTGATGATAGAGTCACCTATTACAAGTGTATCAGGTGTGTTGTTTAGCCTTAAGGGCTGTGACTGTTCGGCACACTGGCTTTGTGAGCTATGTGTTGCACGTGTTTTGTTTTGGGGTAGCGGTTGCTTGGGTGTCTGTTTTGGAGGTCTCTGCTGCTTAGGCAGATTTTTATTTAGAGCCTCCGAGTATGTTTTTGTGTGTTTATGTGTTTGGTTTGCTGTCGTGGTAGGTCTATGTGAGACTGGAATTGTAGTGAGTGTGGTTTCCTTCTCCTCCTGACTGGTTACACCAGTACTGAGTTGAGAGAGCTTAGCCTCCAGGTTGGCTATATGGTTGCATCTCTCACATGTGTTGGAATTTGTTGGGAGGAGGAGAGGGTTGTCTGTGTACATGAGGCAGTTGTAACATTGCCTCAAGATTCCCAGATTCACCAGCTGGACTGGAGAGGAGATTGACAACTGACCTTTGGACATACTAGAATAGTATTGGGAGTTCCTTTATAATTGAAAAAAAGGCCAATGGGGAACAAGGTACTCAAGGGGAGTTTGTGAGGGTGTAGTGCTTTTAATTTTTTAGTGCTGACTTAGTGAGCAAGTGCCAGGTAACTTAAATGCAATGTGTTACGGGTAACTTAAATGCAAAAATGACAAACAGTAACTTTCTTTCAAGTGAAACAAGGAAATAAGTACAGTAAGCAATGCAGATATCACTAGGGATCCACAGAAGTGCTGAAAAGCTGCGTTTTAGGTGGAATTAGCATTTCAGGGAAATAACAAGCAAACAAACAACAAGCATACAAACAAAGCTAGATTCAGCAGGCCTGGATCTAGTCTATGCTACAGCAAACAAGGTGTACCAATTTCAGTAAGAAACAGTTCAAATATGCAGGCACTATAAGCCTTTAACCAGAAATTCCCAGCTCAGAAGGGCAGAGTCCAGCCTCTCCTCCCACAAGAGTGCAGACCACAAACCTTCTTAATGTAAAATAACTGGCCTGAAGCCCAAGTGCTTAAACCAGAACTAATACACTTTTAGAATAACAGACACTGAGCCCTCAATCAGCAGTTCCCAACTTAGAAGGATGTAAGCTACCTGTCCTGCCACCACAGTGCAGGCCACAAACCTTCCTAATGTAAAACAACTGGTCTGAAGCCCAAGTGCTTAATCCAAAAGACTTAGAATGATAGATACACTTTAATCAAGTTACTACCAAGCAGTAATAAATACAATTGAATACTTTAAAGAATGCCTGGATTAGTGCTCAAGTTATACAAACAAAGCTAGATTCATCAGGCCTGGATCTAGTCTACGCTACAGCAAACAAGGTGTACCAATTTCAGTAAGAAGCAGTTCAAATATGCAGGCACTATAAGCCTTTAACCAGAAATTCCCAGCTCAGAAGGGCAGAGTCCAGCCTCTCCTCCCACAAGAGTGCAGACCATGAACCCTCTTAATGTAAAATAACTAGCCTGAAGCCCAAGTGCTTAAACCAGAATTAATACACTTTTAGAATTATTTATTTTTGTTTATTATTTGTATCCATATCTACTTTTTGATTAAGCTTTAGACTATTTTATGCTGTATATCACAAAGTTCTTTATCCCATAATTTTTTTTATTATAATACCAGCTCATACATTTTCCATATAAATAAGCTTTTAGAGCATCCCAAATATATATTTCTGATATGTCATTTGAGCTATTCAATTCTATGAAATTTTGGATTTCAATTGTAATGAATTCTTTAAATTCTTTTAACTTTGTAATATAAGCAGGTATTCTTTTGATTTGAATGGTAGAGATATTGTTAATGTAAAGATCAAAGATAATAGCATTATGGTCAGAAATAGGGCACATTATTACTTTTGTATTATTTAGAAAGTCTAATAGGTTACGGGAAACCAAAACTCTATCAAATCTAGAATGTGAGTTATGTCTATGGGAATAAAATGTGTAAAATAATGAATTTCGATCAGAAAAATGATTAATGACTTTTAAAATAAATATTTCAATAAAATCTCTTAAATTTTTAGCCGAAGATGAGATCTTCCTTTTACCTTTATTAGAAGAATCTTTATAATCTAATATGAAGTTAAAGTCCCCTGCTATTATTGATTTTCCTTTTGTAAAATGTACAATTTGATCTAGATGTTGTTTAACAGTGTTAGTACCTATACCTGAAATCCAATATATATTAAATAATGTATATATTTTTTTTATTTAGTCCAAAGTTATAGCACAGAACATTCCTTTAGGTTCAAAGGTTCATAGGTTCATACTAGGCTATCTGCCCTAGGGCATTTATAAGCCTAGCCAGAGTGTGTATGGCTTTCGCCACCCATTTTAAATTAATTTTGCTATGCCCTTTTTCGAGGTTAGTATACTGTGCCTCTGTCTAACAGTGACACAGAAGTGATACCCGGGGTAAACCTACGATCTCCCATCCACTCATCAAGATTCCTCTTGAAGAGAGTCAATGAGGGACTCTGCCTAACCTGGACTGGGATTTTATTCCAGAGTGAAGGGAGCCTCTGGGTTATGAATCTGTCCCTCCAGCATGTTCTATTTATTTCAGTGCTGAGGTTCAAGTCCTTCAAGTGCGTAGCTCGATTGGATTTGGATTTTCTGAGGTGCAGCATGTCCCTTAATTCCGGGTTGGACATGGCTTTATATGTCAGGCACAGATCGCCTCTGAGCAGGCGGTATGCCACTGAGTAGAGCTGGAGTTTCTTTAACCGGGCAGCATATGGCATCTGTTTGAGCCCTTTGATCCTCTTGGTGAGGTACATTTAGGGTCTTTCCAGTTGCTGCAGGTGTCTGGTAAGGTACATCCCAAAAGGGGCACTGTACTCAATTATGGGTCTGATGAGGGATGAGTAAAGAGGCACGATGACCTCCCCGGATCTAGATGTGAATCCCTTCATGATTAGGTGGGCTATATAAAATGTTTTTCTAACCACTTTGGCCACGTGGTTGTCAAATGAGAGATTGCTATCAACTTGGGTCCCCAGGTCCCTAATTACTTCTTCTGTACTTAATGGATTACCACCTATGTGGTAATTTGTGGGCACTTTGTTTTTGCCAAAGGGGATGACTATACACTTTTTGGCATTTAGCTTGAGGCCATGGCTCTGGCACCAGTTGTCTTTTTCTATGAGGCCCTTTTGGAGGGTGTTTGTGTCAGCTGGAGAGTCGATTATGGTGCCCAGTTTGCAGTCATCTGCGACCTTTGTCAGCCACAGTCCTTCCGTTTTGGTCTGTACCTCCGAAATATATATACCGAACAAGAGAAGTCCCAGGACTGAGCCTTGTGGGACGCCACTTGTAACTGGTTTGGTGTCTGACATGACTCCAGCAATTCTAACCATGTGGGTTCTGTCTTTGAGCCAGTTTGCAACCCATCTAGTGACATAGGGTTTATATTTAAACTGGTATGCTTATCTATAATGCCTGAGTGGGGTATTGTATCGAAGGCTTTTGCGAGGTCCAGGTAGGCTGTGTGGACCACCTTCCCCTCGTCAATGGCCTTGGTGATTGTTTCAAAGAAATCAACCAGGTTTAAGATTCAGGATCTGCCCTTAACAAAGCCGAACTGGGTAGGATCCAGTGTCTGTAGGTCCCCAATATCTTTATTTATGAGGTCCATGATGATCCTTTCCAAAGCTTTGCAGACCAAGCTAGTCAGGCTTATGGGGCAATAGTTTCCAGGATCCATTGAGGCACCACCTTTGTGGAGAGGGACCACTGTTGCTGTACTCCACTCTTTGGGTACATATCCTGTAGTAAGGCTGAGATTGAACAGTAGTTTTATGTTTGGGTTTGGCTCTTCTTGGAGTTCATGTAGTACACAGCCCGGGACACCATCTGGTCCCATTGATGCTGTGTTTTTTGCTTTGGAGAGGGTGGCTCTTACCTGAGCATCTGAGATGTCAGGGGGGCAGCACTCTGCTGGGATAGATATTAGCCCTTTTGGTGGGGGGGTGAGAAGTTTGCGCTGAACTGTCTTTATAGATATCTATTATTTTCGGTAATGGTAATGAGTTATTCTACATAATGGCCACTCCTCTCTTCTTTTGAGAATGTTCTGAGCTCACTAAAACAGAATAAGATTTATTATTTAGTTTAGATAAATCCTCCGACAGTAGGTGAGTCTCTTGTAAAAATATTAGTTAATATTTATGAAGTTTGAGGTATCTAAATAAAATACCTCTCATATTTGGATTATTTAAGCCATTAACATTAATGGAAATACTTTTTATAGCTGATATTTAAATTAAACAAAATAAGTCAGGAAACCGACCATCAGGTGTTAATATTGTAATAATTTCTAGTAATTTAGTATGACATTTTCCAGTTAGAATAGACATAACCATTTTCTGATCTTTTCAAAAGAACTTACTATTCAAATTAGTGGGGAACATCAAAAAAACTTTCAAACAACTAATACCATAACTGATTAGTGAAACAATACTTACAATCCATCCCTTTCTGGAGTATATAACTACCAATTTAGGTGACATAGTATCACCTAAATTAACCCTTAAACTTGTAGCAACATTAAACCAGCTACTGTCTAAAAAATAAAGTTATTTTCAGGTAAAAGATCAAACTCTAGCATTACTGCTATTAATATGTAAGAAAGTATCGCATCAGAATTTTTATTATTATTAAATACAGTACCATTCAAATCATATGGACTATTATTTAAAATAATAAATAAATACCTATGCCAACTTATAGCCAGCTTACCCATCTGAATAACAGGTGAGTTTAAATAAACCATTTTAAAACTAGTACAATTGGACAACAGCCTAGGGTGTTTGATTAATATGAGAAACATAAGAATTTCAATCCTCTATACAATAAAGCTATTGTCTCTTAAGTGAAATATTATGTTATATATTTGGCTTTATAGAATATATGATGCATGTATCACAATTTATAAGATCAAATTTTCCAGATGGCTTATGTTTTTAAAATCCTACTTTGCAAGCGTATGTGTGAGTTTTTGTGTGTCTGTGTGTGTGTGTGTGTGTGTGTGTGTGTGTGTGTGTGTGTGTGTGTGTGTGCGTGCATGCGTGCGTGTGTGTGTGTGTGTGTGTGTGTGTGTGTGTGTGTGTGTGTGTGTGTCTAAGCAGAAGAAGAAAGAAAAAAAACATAAAGAGATACATATATTACTTACATGTCACATATATTGTGCAACAATTCCACTCAGGGATTTGTCTATTTCATTTTCAAAAGGACAAACCATCCTAAGTGATTTTTCCTCAAAAACAGCTTTGCTGTATATTCAGAATACAAGGTATATAATAAAGGTGGTTTAAGAATTCATATTCAACCAAATCAGCTTTTTTTTTTCTTTTTTTCCTCCTCCTCCTCCTCTTTATCCATGAGAGCAATGACCATTGTGAAGTACTGCTTACTATTTCAACTACCCTGAAATCATGGCTAGCTGACCGATGGTTAACAAAATGCATATAGCAGGCTAACTATTCCCATTTGCTTTCTAAGCAAAATCAGCAGTTTTAAGATATATCCAATTTCCATAATGAACAAATTGCTGTAAGTACTCATACAGATGTTTGACTATTTGCACAGTTGATTTCAGCTGGCAGACTCCCTAACAGCTCTTTTCCTATTCAGCACCCTCATGTGTGAACAGTTTGCATGACTGCACATTTGATGTGTTGCTGTCACAGGATGCAGGTGTGAAATACCATTTGTGGATTTAACTGAGCCATTAATCATTAGCAACTCAGTTAGACCATCTTATTCTTAACATTATCTGAGTATTTTGCAACACATCTGTATCTGTGGCATTTAAACATTATTATATTAATTCTTGTGCACACTGTATTCTAACAAGTTAAAACAAGAAACAAAGGTAAAAGAGCTTGGTTTTCAGAAACTATACATGGTGTTAGGAAAAATTATAAATTCCCTGTTGCTCAGATATTTTGCAGTCCTTCATTGAGTCAGAAATACTTCTGATAAGAAACCAAGATCAGATAACTGAAACATCTAAAGAAAACAAAGCAAAGTAATGAAAGTTCACATTCTAATGGTCATCCTTCATACATTTATATATGCCCAAAAGCCAAGCAGCAAATGAAACATTATGTATAAAATAAAGTCATATTAATAATACTGTTGTGTCTCCCATTGTTGCATTCATTTAGGGAATCAGCCATTTCACCACCTCTTGCCAACATCTCAAAGTTCCACGCCTATGTAAATAAATAAAGTCCGAGGTCAAATGTCATTGCTGGACGTTCATTTATGTGACCGGGCTTCTCATCACGCAGCAAAGTCATTGGCAGCAGGAATGAACCTCTCGAGCTCAACCCAAATGAAGATTTGTGTAAGCTGAGGAAGGAAACCAATTGTAAAGTTCTACATAGGATTCTTCTCTCTCCCTCTCTCTTTTTTTTTTAATCAAATACTGCACGAGAGCTTGACAACATGAACAGACCAGTCACAGGGACTTAGCCAAAGCAAGCAACCCTCACCAGGAAAACCTTCCACCATATCAGTCACTGTCTTAACCATTCCCAACACCAATTCAAATAAGACAGAATAAAGAAATCCTAACTAGCCACTACACTACATGCAAATACAAAAAAATCAGCAGGGACACGTTCGCAAAACACAGCCTTTAACGTCAATCCTTCAGTCAAACTCTGCAACCATTTCATTAACAGCAAATGGGCAGATAACTAGGATAACAAACAGAGGAGCAGATAACCCCTGCCCGACATACAGCATCACAATAAAATCCAAAAAGAGTTTATAACTTATCTCATACTAGCGACGTCAATTTACTATGAAAGACCACACACAGCCATTCTTTATGACACTGCTACACTTGTTCTAAATGCAATGCAAGCATTGGACTGAGTTTGTTCAGTTTTATAAAGCATCTACAAAGCAACAATACAGCAACCGAACAAAATACTAGCAAAGGCAACCTTTCTATAAGCAACAAATAAAATTATATCTCCAAACTATCAGAATAAACAAACCATTAGATGTAAACAATAAACAGAAGTACAAAACCTATAAGCAAAATGGAATACAGCACAATACCACAACCATTATTTATAAACAATATATCACTGTAAAACAAAAACATAGCACACAATACAATAAACAAAATTAAATAGCTCACCTGTAAATCCAGATTCATTTCCTCAATTTATAGGGTCATTACAGCTGAAAATTTATTTTCAGAAAGATTTTCATCCGAAGTAAAGCATTCTGAAGCCAAAAAGGTTCAAATGACAGTAAGTGAGCAAGTCATTTCTTTAGCTTCTTTTTAGGATCAAAGGTTTTCCAAGTGTTGCTTTCAGCATTTCTTTTAAGGCTAGTGTTAGCCCACTCCATATCTTCAATTCTTTCTATTATTTTATTGTTTTTAATAAATGAAATTGCAGTATCCAGATCTTCGAAAGTTTTTTGTCCATCTTGAAAGAAGATTTTTAGTTTTGCTGGGAATAAAAGGCTAGCTTTAATTTGATTTTTCTTAGGTTCTTTGAATAAAGGTAAAAATAATTTTCTTTTGGAGATTAAAGCAGGGGAATAATCATTACCAAATCTATTGACTTTGTCTTTTATTTTGATTGGTGATTTTGCACAAGCTGTTTTTAATACCAGTTCTTTATCATGAGAAGAAAGAAATTTCACAATTAGAGATCTAGTAAAATTGGACTTGATATTTTTAGAAGTTACTAAGGATCTATGCGCCCTTTCAACACCATATGAGAGAGCCTCTGGAAGTTCCAAAATTTGAGGTAACCAAGAAGAAAGAAATTTCACCATATCTGTTCCTTCTATACCTTCAGGTAAGCAAAATATTCTTATCTTCATAATCTGTTTTCAAGATCATCCACTTTTAATTGAAGAAAAGTGTTTTATTTTAATAAAAATTCAATGTTAAGCTCACTCTCTTATGTTCTGTTATCAATGTCATTCAGAGCAGTTTCTATTCCTGATATCTGTTTTTTCTGTTGAGTGAGGTCTTCATGTAAAAGATCCATTTGCTGCGTACATTTCTCCTTAAAATTATATATTTTCATATCCATTTTGTCTAGTTTTGAAGAGAGTTATTGTAAGTTGGTTATTAATGATTGAAGTTCTTTTTTAAATGATGATTCTTGTTGAGAAGATTTGTTATAGCTCATGTTGTTCTGCTGCTAAAAATTTCTAGTAGATTTTTGACAGGAAAATTTTATATTTAAGCAACATTTTTTTTAAAATGATCCTAATATATTATTTAAAAAATTAGTTTAAGATAAAAAATCCAATATTAGGATAAATAGTATTTGAATTTCTTGTCAAGAATGGATTTGAAAGACAGAGCTGGTAAAAAATGCTGCTACACTGTGGACATCTTGGCCACGTCCCCCTTAAGGTAACTCTTAAATTATTTTAATTGCATTATATCTTCTGGGATTCTATGAATAATCTGAAATTTCTTAATATCCATTGATATATTAATACTTTATGCATTATGATCAATTAAAGGACAAGGAATAGTTTAAATAATTAGTTTAGCTTTATTAAGTAAAGTTGTGAATGCATAATTCCTATCAGTTCTAGTTTGCATCCCATGTGCATAAAAATAATGGGTGAAGAACATTGACTTATCCTCTGCTTTCACTATTAAATAAATTAGATTATTATTAGTAATTCATCCATTCAGTGCTTTAGCTGATGCTAGAATTTTAGCTTTTAGCTCTGGGCATTTTTTTCTGGCTATACTGCTCAGACAAGCTCCACGTGGGTTTACAGAGTGGTCCTAGCAGCAAGGAACTCGAAAAAGCGACTACCTTCTGGACTTAAGTATCTTTGCTTTTTTCCCACTGGAAATAGTTTCTGTAGCTTACTTTGAACTAGCCTGAACTGTTTTTTAACTGATTACTGCATTTATTTTAAAATCTGCACTTAAAGTTACATTTAGTCGAATTTGATCGAAAGTTTGCTTGTTTGTTTGTTTAATTTAACTGTGGAGGCTGCCCACTAAAGTGTGCTAGCCTGTGTAACTAATTTATCACTGTCTCTGCATTTTCTGTGTGTTTCTACCAAAAAAACAAAAAAACAAAAAAATAATCCTTGTTTTCCCCCCTTCCTCGACTAGTTTAGACCAGTTTACAGGCATTGCTATATTCTGGGCTGTGGTGTAGTTCCTGTGTTGTCCATTACCTTACTTGGATAGAAGGAAGTTTCTTTGCTCACCAGTGGGAGTGGGGAGCCTTGAGCAGTCTACCTGTCCTTGGGGGAAGTGACCTCAGCACAAGAAGCTGTAGTAATTGGTTGTTTGGGACCATTCCTAGCTCTTTTGTAGTTCACTGCTTAAAATCCGCGTTTGCACGGCTTTGCGCGGTCGTGCACATAGTGCAGCGCTGGTTAAACAAGGTTAAACTTGGTTAAACAAGGTTAAACTTTTTCTGGCTCCGCCAAGTCTGCTCTTCAATTTTTCCCTTAGAACTGTTCTACTTGCAATCTAAACAGCCTATACTCTATCTGAAAAGCTCAGCACTTGCTCCTAAAGCATTTTTGATACAGGTAAACCACTCTTAAACAAAAGAAAGTACTTCATTCACCTAAATTCTGTTGAGTACCCATTTCCCTATAGGTCCTTTCTGACTCAGTTACACAGCAATCTTTTTCACTATTTCTAGCATGTCGAAGGGTCAGTTGCTGGCGTCCTCTCCTGTTCAGCTGGTGAATCTGGGAATCTTGAGGCAATGTTACAATTGCCTCATGTACACAGACAACCCTCTCCTCCTCCCAACAAATACAAATATATGTGAGAGATGCAACTATATAGCCAAACTGGAGGCTGAGCTCTCTCAATTCAGTACTGGCAAGACCAGTCAGGAGGAGAAGGTAACCACGCACACCATAAACCCAGTCTCACATAGAACTATCACAACTGCAAACCAAACACATAAACACACAAAAACATACTCGGAGGCGCTGATTAAAAAGCTACCAAAACAACAGAGACCTCCAAAGCAGACACCCAAGCAACCACCACCTCATGACATAGCACATGCAACACATAGTTCACAAAGTCAGTGTGCTAAACAGTCACAGCCCTTAAGGCCAAACAACATGCCAGACACACTTGTAATAGGTGACTCCATAGTCAGACACACTGACGTCCCGCTCACCAGACTGAACAAGGAAAAGGTTACAGTAAGCTGCCTGTCGGGAGCTAGAATCTGCCACATAACACAAGCACTCAGGTCACTCCACAGCAAGTACAAATATGACTCAGTCATTGTACATGCCGGTGTGAACGACCTGAGACGTACCTCCCTGGACTAAATGAAAAGAGACATAGAGGAGCTCTCTGATTATGTAGCTCAGGCCGGTATGACCCTGACCCTGAGCAGCATCTTACCCTCACCAAGAATGATGCCACAGTACAAAGACAAAATGATCAGTTTTAACAATTGGCTTAATTACTGGTGTCATTCTAAGGGGATCCAATGTCTGTCTGCTTGGGATGACATGCTTGACAAGCCATGCTGCTTCGCAAGGGATGGCTTGCACCTGTCACCCCTGGACTTCCGGATATTGGCCAAGG
Source organism: Protopterus annectens (assembly GCF_019279795.1). Taxonomy (NCBI): domain Eukaryota; kingdom Metazoa; phylum Chordata; order Ceratodontiformes; family Protopteridae; genus Protopterus; species Protopterus annectens. Next base: position 194,704,336 of record NC_056736.1, on the reverse strand, counting down.
CTCTTGCCACCCCCATAGTGCCTTTTTTAGGCAAGGCTCAAATGACAAACCTACCTCCCTAGAAAACACAAGTGGAAAAAAACTAAGGGTAATGCTGCTCAATGCCAGAAGTCTAAACCTCAAGATGCACACCCTCGAAGCCCTCCTCAGTATGGAGAACACTGATGTCTGTGCAGTGACTGAAACCTGGTTCAAGGCTCCTGAGAGCACCCCAGCACCATCAGGTTTTACCTCATATCATGCTTTCCGGCCCCAAAACTTGGACCGAACCACAAAAGGAGGGGGAGTATCCATTTTCATCAAAGATACCCACATCTCCAGATTAGTGGCAATGCACGAAGCATCGGAGACCATCCAGGTGCAACTAACCATAGGCAAAACTACCTTACAGTTTGTAGCATGCTACAGACCACCCTCTCAAACTCAGGAACCCCACACAGCCTTCCTGAAGACACTGGAGAGTATGAATATCTCTCCAAATACCATCATTTTGGGAGACTTCAATTACCCAAACATAGACTGGGAACATTACTCAAGCCCCAACACCCTAGCCCAAAGGTTCCTAGAATTCATAAACTCAAATGCAATGGAACAACTAGTCACCATTCCCACAAGAGGAGACAATATACTAGACCTGATCATCACAAACATGGGGACAAAATGCTCCACACTGGAAGTATATCCCTCTTTGTTAAGATCAGACCATAAATTAATCTCACTGGAAATCCACATCCCGCCCCCAGGCCCTGCACAAAAGACCACAGTGAAGAACTTCTCAAAAGCCAACTTCACACTTCTTAAGACTGAAGTGGTATCCTTCAAGGCCCCTGAGCCAGTGGAAACCACAACCCACACTGCTGAATCCTTTGCAAATGCCTTCTATGGGCACCTTCAAGAATGCATGGATCATGCAATCCCAAATAAAACCAAGACCCATTCCCCCAAAGGCAGGCGCCCGGTCTGGTGGACCCCAGCCATAAACAAACTTTACAACAGGAGGAGGAAGCTACTACATGACAGAGCAAAATCCCTAAAAGGGAAGGCATCTCCGATCAGTACTAGCAAAAAACTACGATCACTCATAAAATCATCCAAGGCCAACTTTGAGAGAAAAAATCGCAAAAGACACAAAAGACAATCACAGGGCCTTCTTTAGCTATGTTAGAAACCTGGGTGGAAACTCCCAGATATGCTCAGAGTTAGTCCAAAATGACACAAAATACACTGAACCCATTGAAATTGCCAACATTTTGGCAGACAGGTTCAGTGCAAATTTCTCCTCCCCCTCCCCCCCAAAAGGAGAAATAACTATCCCAGCAGAGTGTAGCCTCCCTAACATCTCAGATGCCCAGGTGAGAGCCGCCCTCTCTAAATCTAAAAACACAGCATCAATGGTACCGGATGGTGTCCCGGGCTGTGTGCTACATGAACTCCAAGAGGAACTAAACCCACACATAAGGCTGCTGTTTAATCTTAGCCTTACTACAGGATACATACCCAAAGAGTGGCGTACGGCAACAGTGGTCCCACTTCACAAAGGCGGTGCTTCTACGGACCCTGGAAATTACCGCCCCATAAGCTTGACGAGCCTGGTCTGCAAAGCTATGGAGAGGATCATTATGGAACTCATAAACAAAGACATTGGGGACCTACAGACATTGGATCCTACCCAATTTGGCTTTGTCAAGGGCAGATCCTGCCTTTTGAACTTGGTCGACTTTTTTGAAACAGTCACTAAGGCCATTGATGAGGGTAAGGTAGTTCAAACACCCTACCTTGACCTTGCAAAAGCCTTTGACACAATACCCCACTCGGGCATCATAGACAAACTCACCAGCTTAAATGTAAACCCATATGTCACAAGATGGGTTGCAAACTGGCTCAAGGACAGAACCCACAGGGTCAAAGTTGCTGGAGCTATGTCAGACTCTAAGCCAGTCTGGCGGTGTCCCACAGGGCTCAGTCCTAGGACCCCTCTTGTTCGGCATTTATTTTTCCGAGGTACAGGCAAACATAGGAGGACTGTGGCTGACAAAGTTCGCAGATGACTGCAAACTGGGCCATAATTGATACTCCAGCGGACACAAACATCCTTCAGAGAGGCCTCATAGAAATGGATAATTGGTGCCAGAGCCATGGCCTTAAGCTGAACACCAACAAATGTATAGTCATACCCTTTGGGAAAAACAAGGTACCGAAAAATTACCACATAGGCGGTAATCCATTAAATCTGGAAGAGGTAATCAGGGACCTAGGGACCCAGGTTGACAGTAATCTCTCATTTGACACTCACATTGCCAAAGTGGTTAGGAAGACCTTCTATATTGCCCACCTTATCATGAAGGGTTTCACATCTAGATCAAGAGAGGTCATTGTCCCCTGTACTCTTCTCTTATCAGGCCAATGATTGAGTACAATGCCCCATTTGGGATGTATCTCACCCGACACCTGCAGCAGTTGGAAAGACCCCAAAAGTTCCTCACCAAGAGGATAAAGGGTCTTAAACATATGTCATATGCTGCCCGACTGAAAAAACTCCAGCTCTATTCAGTCGCATACCGCCTACTCAGAGGTGATCTGTGCCTGACGTACAAGGCCATGTCCAATCTGGAATTAATGGACATGCTCCACCTCAGAAAATCCAAATCCATCAGAGCCACGAGAACAAGAGACTTAAACCTCAACACAGAAATAAATAGGACGTGCTGGAGGGACAGATTCATAACCCAGAGGCTCCCTACACTCTGGAACAGAATCCCAGTCCATGTTAGGCAGAGCCCCTCACTGACTCTATTCAAGAGAAATCTTGACGAGTGGATGGGAGATCATAGGTTTACCCCGGGGGTCATCTCTGTGTCACTACTAGACAGAGGCACAGTAAACTAAACCCTAAAAGGGCATAGTATTCTCATCCTAAGGGGTGGTGAAAGCCACACACACTCTGGCTAGGCTTGTAAATGCCCTAGGGCAGATAGCCTAGTACGAACCTATGAACCTATGAACCTATGAACTTGTATCTTCTATACTAGATATGCAATTAAAACTCTGAGCTAAGATTTTACAACCCTTTCATTTTAATAAGTTTAAGTGATCTATTGCCACTCTTGCACCTATTCCCTGGATCCAATAAAAAAATATCCAGTGTATTTAACATTTGCCATTATATTTAATTACTACAAATGTATACATTCCTTTGAAATTATTAATAGATTCCATGACCCTAAGCAATACAGTAGATTTTCTCCAAAGTATAACAGTCCCTATCCTCTTTTTGTTAAAAGAAGCAGATGATAGCATTTCATAACCTGATATTTAGATATTGTATATCTTTATCTATCAGGTAAGTTTTTTGTTCCTTTATTCTTATCTCAGTCATCATTGTCTGCCCACTGCGTCACTTTTGTGCTGGACATTCACAAAACAAGGCATATTCTATTTTTTCTCATCATCTTGACTACAACATCGCTATTTTTACAAACTGACTTCTATCATGAAAAGTGTAGACATGGAAAAGCTGCCTTCCTAGATGAAGTGGATAGCTGAACATACATTCTGAGTGAATATAATTCAACATAATTTAAAGATTTAATATAAGAAAATGGTTTTCTAGAACTGCTCAAATGGTCTTATCTGACATTAGTATATAACAATTTTCTAGAATAATTCCTAAAATTATCTGCTTGATCAAGTATGAAAATCTGGGAAAAGTATTTAGAAAATCTAGACTCTTAGGATCATATGATCACAGGTTCATCTTAGCCATAGGTACATGTTCTGCGACCAAACTGATCTGGTTTTTCCTGCACACTAGATTTTCAATATCTTGTCCAAGTGCCAAACTTGCTTGCTTATTATTTCAAAAATCTCAAAAGTAAACCACTTCTCAATTAATCTCTGAAATACTGCTCTGTCAACTTAAAAGTATTCATAATCAAGGGAAGTGTCCCTATTACCTCATAAAATTTCACCATTAAGGATAGAATGAATTCATTGCAAAGGTTTGCACTCTCAGCATGCAAAAAGTGTTGCAAAAATTAGATTTCTGTACAACCTGCTGTTGATGTACTGTCCTAATATTCCAGCTGATTTGAGATCTAAGATATCAACTGGATTGTTGAGATTAATTTGTGTTAAATTAATGCTTCAACTATTCTCATTAGCAACCTTATAAACATGTCAATCATGCTAACCCTAAGCACGCTGTGTGTATCCATGCATTCAACCATGTCCATGCCACTTACCATATGACCCATGCTCTGTGAGGACACCTATCAGTAATTTCATGGCATAATAATCCACTAACTCCCCTGTCCTTGGCTTTTTTGTATTTACTTACCAGTTCCTAGGTTAGTCTGCCTAGCTTTATTCTTTCATACTAATGTTAAGTTAGAGGTGGTGGGCTGATCTTGGTTGTACCCAAATGCAGAATGAGGAGAATCCCACATTGCAGAGCTTTGTAAGAACTGTTTGACACCTACAGAGATCTTAAATCATTTGTTCCCTTACCTGCTCACTGACAGTATACTTTGGCTATCCATTTGTCTATCATGTCTTCACCACATAGGCAGAACTATGGATACTATTCCAACTGTCTTCCTACACATCATTATCTTTTTCTCATGTTCCTAATTTTTCCTGACAATTTTTTCCCTGAAATGTTTTCTAAGAATCTCGCTCTTTTGTACCACCCAGTGCTGCTATTATATTTACCTGATCTTTACAATGGAGAGAATGGCAACAACTATGATCTATTTAATTTACAACATCTCCTGTCAATTCCTTTCACCTTTTAAAAATGCATAGGACTGCTTTAATAATCATACATTCAAAGCAAGGAAAATAGACGATTTATTACAATGATTACATAATTTCATTTGAAGTCACTATTTTATTACATTCCATTCAACTTCAAAATTATAGTCTTTATATTTAATTTTATAAATCTGACTCCAACTTCAACTCTCTTTTCAGGACATTGTCATTAAATGCTTCACTCCCTCCTGTTATCACTTCAAACCCGATTTTCATTTCATCCTAGTCTAATGACTAACATACTTCTAGCTTTTCTGACCTTTCCTGCCACTACTGGAAGCTGCTTACCTCAACGATATCTGTTTCACCACATAGCTGTTGCTGAAAGTCTTATGTCTGACTAGCCCTCTACTTTGACATTACAAAGAGAAACTTGGGCCTCTGTTAAAGTTCCCCCTTGTTTCCCTTTGTGAATATAACTCTCTGTTTTTTTTTTCCATTTCTATTTCCACACAGATAACCTTCAATAATTTAATGATTGGAATCCTTTCAGAGTGTTTCATATTATGCACTAAGGGTTTCCCCCTACCCCTTTTTGTCTCTGAATTAACTTCTTTCACTAACATAACAAATGAGCTTTTCTGGTAACACACTGGTCCTTTTCAGACTTCTAGCAAAAACTAAAGTTTACTCTCTTTTGAAGTTTGCACATTTGTCATGTTCTCTTTATCAGGGCTGTGTATTTTTAACAGTGGTATCAGCTGCTGTTGCCTTTTCATTCTTAATGGGAGTGTATTCAGAACTGTGTGATGCTCATAATTAGATCGCTGTTGCAGTAGCCTAAAATGTATTTGTTATATATGGCCTAGGATATGACAACTGACCAGCATACAAAGCTTTAGGGCACCTTCCATATGCCCTAACTTACTGAAGATCTTGAGGACAGTCATAAAGTCAGTGGTTAGAGTGTCAAACCTTCAGAACTTTCTTGCCATTAAAGTATACTCTCCCTGCAGGTGCTGACTGATTGACAGTTGGTTAGCACATTGTGAATGCTAGTCAGATAAGTACCTTTCTGGGGCAAAACTTCTGCTTTACCGAAAACTTTGAGGAAACTTAAATTTTTCTGGAGAAAACATTTATATTTAAGCTATGAATTGTATTTTTAGTGGTTGTCACTTAAAAAAATACTTCAAAAAAGTTCATTTTTAAGAGTACCCACTTTAGGAAATCTGTTTTAAAATCACTTTTGTGAAACATTTTATACTGTTTTGTAGAAAATTAAAAATAAGTGCTAAACTCAAGGTTTAAGGGGTTGTTTCTAATATTTATAAATAAAAATAATAAAATTCCTGTTGTGTTTTACCAACTCTTTCTGGGTCTGCTTCTTGCTTATCCAGCTCTTTTGTTTGGTTAGATTATGGACAAAGTTTTGGGCTCTTCAGTTTTCCCTCCCTCATCTGCAAGAAAAAGTGGATTTTACTGGAGTAGTCAAACTGGCTACCTCACTACCCCGATGCCAATGAGTGACTTTGCTGTGGTCATATCAGGTACATCAAACTGCTCATCACATTCCCTTGGTCCTGTAGTCATCTCTTTTCAAGACGTTGCCAAGGACGGGAATTTAGGCACATTTTCTGTGGCTGTTGGTTTGTCCCTGTTGAGAACTGAAGAACCTTTCTTGATGGTCTCAGATAAGCATGTTGGTAATTGTTTATCACTAAGCCTAACTAAAGTGCACGCTTCTCAGGGAACCTCATCTTTGGGTTAGTCTTATTCTAAGGGTCACCTAGAAAAAGAAAAAAAAAAGTTAAGTATATGTTTTATCCTGTTTCACAGAGGATGTTTAGGGGAGATTGGCTAGGCTCTGCTAACGGCTCATTTTAAGCCTTTAATTCTTTAAATTTTGATCCCTCTATGAGTTTAAAAGAAAATGATTTCCATCTTTTTTCAGATATTGATTTCAAATCATAATGGCAGGAAATAGACCAGGATTGTATTTCTGCATGGCCTTCACAAGAAAGCTAATCTGATTCTGAAGTTTTTCTTCAGATCACCTGCCCAAAAGGAGTTATCTTTTTTCTGAATCTATAGCCAGAATAAAACATTTTTTTTCAGTGGGAACAGAGTGAAATTCCAGTGTCCCTTCAAAAATATCATGATTTATTACTGTTGGAGCCTGCAGCTGTTTTTCCTGTCTTTCCAGTATCAGAGGCTACTTGCCTGACAGCCTGCATCAATGTCCCCCACAACCAATAATGTCTATTTGCTAATTGCATATCAGACCCTGCAGTTCTTTATTTGGTAAAACAATTTTAGCAATCATCTTTGGAATACTAACTCTATCCATTCACAAAGATGGGAAAGCTTTCAATAGATTTGTGAAGAAAATATATTATTTTAATACTTAAGCCTTCAGAAATCTAAACTGTCAGGCTAAAAAGTTAAAATGCCTGCTTCTATACTGAAGTAGTTAACTGCTAACCTATATTTTTTAGAGATTTAACCATCTCTGAATTCTTTATTAGCTTCTGTTTCTCAGGAAATGAACTATTTGAAGTGTTTTTAATAATCTGCTGATGCTGTATCCAGAGCAGCTGTTACTGAATCAGTAATGCGGAGGTTTGTTTGGTTAACAGAGGATGTCAAAGGTGGGATCTTGAATTCTCCTTTTGATAGAGCAGTATTGTTTGGTGCTTATTCCACTGAGGTCCTTAAAAGATTTGATGAAAAATGACTTTAATTCTGAAAGGGGGTTAAGTACTCAGATTTTTCAATTCTTCTTCCCAAAGTGTATTAGGACCTTTTCCTCCAGTACAGAATAATTTTATAGAAAGTAGAACAAACTGCATAAGGTGTAGACAAACCTAGTTTCAAATAACAATGACAAAGAAGCTAAAAAAAGAAGTGTGGAGACTCACAAAATCAATGAGAGTTCAAAAAGGCAATCTGACTTTATGCTACTTCAGGAGACTCACCTTTTGCAACCTGACAGCCCATTAAATCTTTTCAAATTCAAGATCTTTATTTTCATCAGTGGCAACGGATAACTTCTGTATAGTGGGTTCTGAGAATCTTCAAAAGTTTACTATTCCTTTTTAATTATATTTTTCATGGGATTCCTCCTCATCTGTAAAACCAGACTTCTCTGTTTCCTGTAGTTCTGGTCTAAATGCTGTCTCCTAGGGTCATAGAACCACTTATCCTAGAACAAACAGGAAAACATTTTATTCAAGAATCTTTGTGGAGCCAAAGCAAGAAGGACCTTGGAGATCAGTCTAAGACTTTTCTTTCACATCAGGTCTGTAAGTTCAATGTGCTTTCTCTTCAGTCTCTGTTACTCCTTATCTTTCAGTATTTACAGACAAATTTGCCATAAAACAGAATTTTGTTAGAGTACTGCAAGTTAAACAGTTTTGAGTAATGTACCCCTTCCTCCACATTAAATCATGTTATTTCAGTTATTGACATTTCAGTGTATTTTATAGCATCAGCGCCTTTCTAGTTATAGGCTTAATTAGTAAATTCTAAATAAAGCTTCATTAGCTGGCAGCCATTCCTCTATCACACCCAGTTTATCGGTCAACAGTTTTTGGACAGCAGTTTAATTTTCCTCTGAGTTACCTTACCTTCTCATGAAAGGCCATCCCAAATCGATTGGTTGTCACTCAGTTGTTCAACACAGCTTCTATAATTTTCACAAATGTTTCAGTTCTGACCAAAACAAAAGAGCGACTCATGCATTCTATGCAAGCATCTCTTTCTCTCTTTCTCTCTCTCTCTCCTTTTCTCTCTCTCTATTTTGTTAGGGAAACAAATGTTTCTCGCTTCCCAGTTGCAGAAACAAATCTCAGATTTAAGTGCACTGTGGGCTCTGAAGCAGAAACGAAATATTGCAGTTTGGTGATATGACAAAACCTTTTGCACACCTAAAAAAACACCTGTTTAGTGGGTATAATATGCTTGGGCAGATTTCTCAAGGTCGATCTATGTCACTTACAGTGATGAGTTAGGCAAAATAAAAGCAAAATTTCACTCTTTATCATGAAACAAAAATCTATGCAAGTCATTCAGGTTTTTACCTCTAACACTGTACTCAAAACAGACTGTGATAAATCCAATAATATCTTCACTTGGTAGCTTGTGCATGCTTCCTGTTTCTTCTTGACTTTTGTCAAGAAATACACCCACCACCTGCCAACTACTCACTGGTAAATTTCTCCCTTTTCATATCAAGCAATTGCCTCTATGTTTCTATAGATAGCCTCCACTTTTAAAATCCTCATAGTAGATATTTTCACTTACTGTCTACTGTTGTCTGCTCTGTCCTACCATAATATTTAGTACAAGCAAACAGATTAAAAAAGTATCACATGCTTTATGCCACATTTCTTGAAAAACAAACCAGTTATATAGTACACAACATCAAGTAACAGTATGTTTATACCCAATATGGCATTTTTACAATGAAAAAGTATACTTCTTCATTGGTCAGTAAAAGTGATATAACTCTAAGTTGCTTAACATCAACTCTCTTTCTCTCTCTCTCTCTCTGTCATAGATAGAGGGAGATAGACAGGTAGATAGATACAGATATAATTATAGATAGATGCAGATGTAATTATAGATAGGTGTGTATGTGCATATTCGTCTCTCTCGTTCTCTCTCTCTCTGAATATATATTTATTCTTAAATATGACACAGAGAGCATAATCTGAGAAAAGTATTACACATGCACACACACACATACACACACACACATACACACACACACACACACACACACACACACACACACATTGATATATGGATACACACCCATAGATATATTTATATTATTTTATCATAAAAGGTCTAAAACTCAACATAGAGAATCACAAAAGGTTGAACAAAAAAGAGAGAGAGTCACAAAACACTGAACCACTGAGAGCAAATCACAAAATACCAAATACTTCTGTCCAAGTAAAAAAGCCCTAGGTCAGTAAACGCCACTTACAAAACTGAGATCAAGTGCAGTCTTGGCAGTACTACTGTTATGAAAAAGGTTTTTAATAATGTAATATAGGGTTAGGGTTAGGGGCAGGGGTAAGAATATGCCTAAGGTTAGCCACCATGCACCACCTTATACACATGTGCTACCCCTAACCCTAACTCTACAATTGCTCCTAACACTATGCATTAGCTTACTAAAAACCCTTTCCCAAACAGTAACACTACATAAAACTAAAGGACACTAAACACAACACTAAAAATATAAAACAATAATTCTATTCCTTTACCTAACACTTATTCTAACCCTAACCTATCAATACCTGCACATGCACACAAACTGCTATAATCTTTTAAGTCAAATATTCATTTTCCTCAGTACTCTTACTTATCTGCACTGCAGAAATGAGCATTCAGTCATTTGTGCAGTCATTCTGTTTTATATACTGACCCAAACCTTTCAGTCAAATATGTAGTCGATACGTTGAAATGTAACCACATCCAGCTATCGATCAATCTATACAGAGAAATCCAGGTATGTAGATATAGAGATATACAATGTAATGGCACACAGTTTTTAATGTGGAACGAAAGAGCATTTGACAGAACAAAATTCCAGTCACATGCATACACACAGCTGTGTGTGCGCGTATACACAAGATGACAGCATACATTACAATGACATTTTGTTAGCATTTATTTCACACTATGCATAGATGTTGATAGTTTTTTTTTTTTTTTTCAGAAGTATAACGTTTTACATTTAGAATAATGGTTAACTTTTTAAATGTAGACCTATTTGCTCTTTCAAATCTAGATTTTTAACGGGGCTAATTACATTGGATTATTTATTTATTTTTTTGGGTGGCACTTTTTTCATAACAGCTTTTCCTGTAGACATGGCTTGAGTATCTTCACTTTGTGATTCTTAACTATCTCACTTCTTAGAGATAATTTTCCTGTGTCATTAACTATCTGTAACACCTTTGACATTTCTACAGATTTTCCTGTGCTATTTCTATCTTCACAACAAATTACACAGGACTTTAGTTTACAGCCTTTACAAATTACTTTAGCTTTACTTTGAAAATATTTCCATGACATTTATTCTTTTGTTTTCTCTTCAGATTGCTGATTTTATAGTCCTTATAGCTTTTTACCATAACAATAATATTTGGGTTTTACTGATCGCTCCCAGTTATGTTTTATTGCATTTCATTGATCCATATGCATTAGCAATGATATGAATTATATAACTTGCTGTTTAAGCCTTTGCCTTTTATCAAGTTGAACAACTGATGATGTTAATTTCTGAAGTACATATGTATTTTTTAATCAAAAAATAATTCTTATAGCTTCTGGTCTAGTTCTTTCCCATGAGGTGTTATACTGTTCAGATACATCTACCTACTTGTCCCTGTTCATCACAATCAATCAGAGCACATTTGAAATGTTAGAATTTCAACTCATGCACACATCTTTAGAATTTTTGACTGATTTTTGGACCATTTCTTAGATAAAACAATGCAACATATCATTCTATTTCTAGAATTTAAGTACAGCCTTACTATTCATCTTAAAGAAAAATTATTTTATTATTAATAATGTTTACTGTGCCCACCTGTCATTGCAACTCGCTTAATAACTCCATTTTATAGGTTGATCAGTAGGTGATAGGCTAGCTGCCCACCTATTTTGAGCATTTTCTGGCTTGTTAAACTTGATTTCTGCATTAGTAACTGTATTTAGAGCACAACCTAGAGCTGTTTACTGAATTTCCTGTTTGCACTTATTTTTAAAATCGTTTTTTTCTCAAAACTTGCATTTTATCTGTCTTTGGCCTAGCACTCTTGTGTGGGGTCATTTACTGCACTGTTATAACTTGTTGATACTTGTGAACCTCTGCTATCTCTGAAAAAACAAAAAATCTTGCTTTTTTCCCACTTTTCTGAGATTTAAAAAAGTTCAGTTACGGGCTTGCTGTTCTTGAACTGTTTGTAAGTTTCTGTGAGGCCATTCTTTGCTTGGGCTAAAGGGAAGTCTCTCTGTTGATCAGTGGCAGTGAAAAACATTGAGCAGCCTGCCTGCCCCTGTGGGAGTGGTTACTGACTTGAAACTGTAGTTTTATTGGCCATTTTGGGTCAGTTCCAAAACTCCTTCATCTTCCTCTCTTAAAACCCTCTTTTGTGCAGTTTTGTGCGTTTTTGTGCATAGAGCAACAGCGGGCAGCGCCGCCTAATTGGGTTTAAACTATTCCTGGCTCCACAAAGTCTGCTCTTCACTTTTTCCCTTAGAACTGCTCTATCTCTCAATTTAAACACCATATTCTCATTCTAAGGCCCTTCACTGGTCCAATTAAGTAATCCTTCAAGTTAGCACTATTAAACCATAAGCACTACTTACTCTTATACTCTCTACGATTACCCTGTCCTCTATTGGTCCGTCTTAAATTCAGTTTCCCTATATTACTCTAGCATGTCCAAAGGTCAGTCAATGGTTTCCTCTCCAGTCCAGCTGGTGAATCTGGGAATTTTGAGGCAACGTTACAACTGTCTCATGTACACGGACAACCCTCTCCTCCTCCAAACAGGTTCAAATATATGTGAGAGATGCAACTATTTAGCCAAACTGGAGGCTGAGCTCTCTCATCTCAAAACTGGTGTAACCAGTCAGGAGGAAAAGGTAACCTCACATAACACAATTCCAGTATCACATAGTCCCACCACATCAGTGAACCAAACACATAAATACACAAAAACATACTCGGAGGCTCTAAATAAAAATCTACCTAAGCAACAGAGACCTCCAAAGCAAACATCCAAGCAAACACTACCTCAAAACAAAACACGCACAACACATAGTCCACAAAGTCAGTGTGCCAAGCAGCCACAGCCCTTAAGGCTGAATAACACACCTGATACTCTTGTAATAGGTGACTCTATTGTCAGACAGACTGACTTCCCGCTCACCAGGCTGAATAAAGAGAAGGTCACGGTGAGCTGCCTGTCGGGTGCTAGGATCCGCCACATAACGCAAGCACTCAGGTCACTCCAAAGCAAATGCAAATATGACTCAGTCATTGTACATGCTGGTGTGAATGACCTGAGATGTACCTCCCTGGACTACATGAACAGAGACATAGAGGAGCTCTCTGATCATGTAGCCCAGGCTGGTATGACCCTGACCTTGAGCAGCATCTTACCCTCACCTAGAATGATGCCACAGTACAAAGACAAAATGATCGATTTTAACAATTGGCTAAAATTTTGGTGTCATTCAAAGGGGATCCAGTGTCTGTCAGCCTGGGATGACATGCTTGACAAGCCACGTTGCTTCGCTAGGGATGGCTTGCACCTGTCACCACTGGGCTTTCGAATATTGGCAAAGGCTCTTGCCACCCCCATAGTGCCTTTTTTAGGCAAGGCTCAAAAGTCAAACCCACCCCCATAGACAGCACAAGGAACAAGAAACTAAGGGTAATGCTGCTAAATGCCAGAAGTCTTAACCTCAAGATGCACGCACTCGAAGTTCTCCTCAGTATGGAGAACATCGATATCTGTGCAGTGACAGAAACCTGGTTCAAGGCTCCAGAGAGCACCCCAGCACTACCAGGCTATACCTGATATCATGCTTTTCGGCCCCAAAACCCGGACCGAATCACAAAATGAGGGGGAGTTTCCATATTTATCAAGGATATCCACACCTCCAGGTTAGTGGCATTGCACAAAGTATCAGAGACCATCCATGTGCAACTAACAGTGGGCAAGACTGCTTTTCAGTTTATAGCATCCTACAGACCACCCTCTCAAAGTCAGGAATCCCACTCGGCTTTCCTGAAAACATTGGAGAACATGAAGATCTCTCCGAACACCATTATATTGGGTGACTTCAACTACCCAAACATTGACTGGGAGCACTACTCAAGCCCCAGCACCTTAGCCCAAAGGTTCCTGGAAATTATTAACTCAAATGCTATGGAACAACTAGTCACCACTCCCACAAGAGGGGACAACATACTAGACCTGATCATTATCAACATGGGGACTCTATGCTCCACACCAGAAGTATATCCCTCATTGGTAAGATCAGACCATAAAGTAATTTCACTGGATGTCCACATCCCGACCCCACCCCCAGCCCAGAAAACTACAGTGAAAAACTTCTCAAAAGCGAACTTCTCACTTCTCAAAACTGAAGTGGAATCCTTCAAGGCCCCAGGGCCAGTGGTAACTACGGCCCAAACTGCAGAATCCTATATAAACGCATTCTATGGACATCTCCAGGAATGCATGGATCATGCTATCCCAAACAAAACCGAGACCCAATCATCCAAAGGCAGGCATCCAATCTGGTGGACCCCTGCCATAAATAAACTGTACAACAGAAGGAGGAAGATACTACATGATAGAGCAAAATCCCTAATAGGGAAGGCATCTCTGATCAGTACTAGCAAAAAATTATGATCCCTCATAAAATCCTCCAAGGCCAGCTTCGAGAGAAAAATTGCACAGGACACCAAAGACAATCATAAGGCTTTTTTCAGTTATGTTAGAAACCTGGGATGCAACTCCCAGACTTGTTCTGAGTTGATTCTAAACGACAAAAAATACACTGAACCCACAGACATCACCAATATCCTGGCAGACAGGTTCAGTGCAAACTACTCCACCCCCCCCCAAAAGAGCAAGTATCTATCCCGGCAGAGGGCTGCCTCCCAAACATCTCTGATGCTCAGGTGAAGGCTGCCCTCTCCAAAGCAAAAAACACTGCTTCCATGGGACCAGATGGCGTCCCAGGTTGCGTCCTACATGAACTCCAAGAGGAACTAATCCCTCAAATAAAACAGCTATACAATCTCAGCCTCACTACAGGATATGTGCCCACAGAATGGCGTACAGCAACAGTGGTCCCACTCCACAAAGGTGGAGCCTCTACGGATCCTGGAAACTATCTCCCCATAAGCCTGACTAGCTTAGTCTGCAAGGCTATGGAGAGGATCATCATGGAGCTCATAAACAAAGACATTGGGGATCTACAGGCACTAGATCCTACCCAGTTCAGCTTTGTCAAGGGCAGATCCTGCCTTTTGAACCTGGTTGACTTCTTCGACACAGTCACCAAAGCCATAGATGAAGGGAAGGTAGTCCACACAACCTATCTGGACCTTGCAAAGGCATTTGACAGAATACCCCACTCTGGCATCATAGATAAGCTAACAAGCTAAAATATAAACCCCTATGTCACAAGATGGGTGGCAAACTGGCTCAAAGACAGAACCCACAGAGTGAGAGTTGCAGGAGTCATGTCAGACTCGAAACCGGTCACAAGTGGCATCCCACAGGGTTCTGTCCTGGGACCACTCTTGTTCGGTATATACTTTTCCGAGGTACAGGCAAATGTGGGAGGACTATGGCTCACCAAGTTCACAGATGACTGCAAACTGGGCGCCATAATCAACTCTCCAGCTGACACAAACATCCTTCAAAAAGGTCTTACAGAGACAGATAACTGGTGCCAGCGCCATGGTTTAAAGCTAAATGCCAAAAAATGTATAGTCATACCCTTTGGCAAAAACAATGTGCTCACAAATTACCACATAGGCGGAAACCCATTAAGTACAGAGAAAGTTATTAGGGAACTGGGGACCCAAGTTGATAGCAATCTCTCCTTTGAAAACCACATTGCCAAAGTGGTTAGAAAGCCCTTCTACATAGCCCACCTCATCACGAAGGGTTTCACATCTAGATCAAGAGAGGTAATTGTGCCCCTTTATTCATCCCTCATCAGGCCCATCATAGAATACAATGCCCCTTTTGGGATGTACCTTACCCGACACCTGCAGCAATTAGAAAGACCCCAAAAGTATCTCACCAAGAAGATCAAGGGTCTCAAACAGATGCCATATGCTGCTCGGTTAAAAAAACTCCAGCTCTACTCAGTTGCATACCACCTACTTTGAGGCGATCTATGCCTGACATACAAAGCTATGTCAAATCCAGAATTAATGGACATGCTCCACCTAAGTAAATCTAAATCCCTTAGAGCCACTCGCTTGAGGGACTTGAACCTCAGCACAGAAATAAATAGAACTTGCTGGAGGGACAGGTTCATAACCCAGAGGCTCCCTTCGCTCTGGAATAGAATTCCAGTTCATGTGAGGCAGAGCACCTCACTGAATCTCTTCAAGAAGAATCTCGATAGGTGGATGGGGGATCGTAGGTTTGTCCCAGGGATTACTCCTGTGTCACTATTAGACAGAGGCACAGTAAACTAAACCTTAAAACGTGCACAGTATACTCAAATCAAGGGGTGGCGTAAGCCATACAGAATCGGGCTAGGCTTATAACTGCCCCAGGGCAGATAGCCTAGTATGAACCTATGAACCTATGAACCTATTTAAACCTAGCCAAGTTCCCTTTTGGTGCTTCAGTGAACCTATCCCATTTGATGTTGGATTGGCCTTACCCATCCCTTGGTCAATAATTATATATTATCCCTAATTAGAATAAATGGAATCATACCATAGATAATTTGACGGGATCCATGTTATTTAGCAGATGCCTCTGTCTTTTAGTAGTATAGGTGGGAGTCCTGGGGTAAACTGTATGTATTTCATACATACATCCAAGCTGCACTCGAATATGGACATGGATGAACTTTGTTTTACCTGTATGAGGAGTTTGGTTTTAGTGATACTGATGATCAGAATACACTGGATAAGCCATTATGAATGTAGCATAAGTTTATTTTCTAAATTATGTTGATTGACAATATGAGAAGTATTAGCCCTACAAATAACCATTTCAGCTGTATACATGTGTATGGAATTTTGTGGAAAGGCTGTGAGTAGCAAATTGATGATTATAAGGAACAAAGGAAGAAAAGTGATACTTGGATTAAACTTTTGGTAATGGGTGAGAATGGTGAGGTATATATACCTATATGTGCATTAAAGAGTCTTTTTAAGAGGAAACTGTTAAATTGAGATGAGGATGTCTGATATTGTTCTTTCTGTTATGACAGCTTTTTAGTAGAAATTCATATTCAACAAGGTTGAATGCCATGGTCAAGCCAATGAACACTGCTCCTGTAACACGGCCTTTGTCCATATTGCAGATTATACCATCAGTGAAGATGTACAGGGCTGCTATGGTACTATGCCCTGACCAAAGATCATGATGGGATGGAGGGAGAATACTATATTTTTTTTATGTAATTCATAAGTAGTGCTAACACAAGTTTGTCAAAAATCTTTTTTATTGGAAGAATGAAAATTACTTGAAATTATTTTGCAATTAGCGGTTTGGCTAGTTTTGGGTTGTGCTTAATTATGGATTGTGTCTATATGTTGAATATGATATTATTAATGAGGAATAGGTTGAAGAGATATAGAAGAGGTGTTATAATGTTCTCTTTTCAAAAAGTGATAAACCAAAGCAGAAGGCCATTGGCTTCTAGGAGCGTATCGAAGGGGATCTGATCTAGGCCTTTTATACTGTCTTTAAATTATATTATTTTGAAGTAAATCAAGCAGTAAATAAGAAGGGATGATGCAGGATTGTGGGGGTTGTTGGTGGTTTTAGGGAAGTGAAATTAATTATTTAAGGAAGTCTGGTCATGCGTATGCCATGCCATGGCATAGGGGAATCCCGAACTACAGTTCAGATGATCTAGAAGCAGGATCCTGGATCCTGTCCTGGAAGGAAGGTACACACCTTGATGTACCTTGCACTTGATCTTGTGGAAGTCTGTGACACATAATGGGGCATTGTTCTATATAAGGAGAGGTAATAGGTATTGAATGAGTCATCCTGTCGGGGTGGGAAAATACACAACAAGGCTACATTGCATGTCTGCTCCCTGGCAAAATTATTCATATGTAAGCAGAAATGGAAGCTAAGTGACAAGAAAATATACCTGGCAGCAATATGACCCTGCTCTGGGATACTTCCATCTCTTCTCTGGCACCAATCTTTGGTCAGAGTAAGTCAAGGGACATATAGGATCTCTTGGTGGTCCTGGTTGAGGAGGAAGCAACACTGGTGGCCACCAATGGTCAGCTGCATGGAAAAATATCACTAAACATGTCTAGGTGGTAGTTGTCCTAAGTGTTTGTGTATTTTGTCAGAGTTCAAAGTGTTTTTCTAATGGGAATGGCCAGTGATATATCTTAGAAGGTCTAAGATTCTTGTCCACATTTCTTAACTCCCTGATTGATTCTTTTTTTCAAGAAAGGGAAGATTTTTCAAACATTGGCATTGTGAGTCTTACAATTATGTTGTTTGTTACCTTTTTTTTCTGAACTGACTACATTATATGAAGATTACTGAAAAACATTCTATTTTGGAGCTGCACTAGGGTTTATATTGTTAAATGTGCAACTCCATTAGAGCTTTTGTTACAAGACATTGGTGCAGTATATTGGGA
This sequence comes from Protopterus annectens, assembly GCF_019279795.1. Lineage (NCBI taxonomy): Eukaryota > Metazoa > Chordata > Ceratodontiformes > Protopteridae > Protopterus > Protopterus annectens. Next base: position 194,686,168 of record NC_056736.1, on the reverse strand, counting down.
AGAACTCATTTTGCAGTGTGACTATATTTTGCTGCTTCTTGGCTCAAAAAAGGTAAGTGTTGGGAGGAGTTTGGATTTAGCATGTCTTAGGGCAAAAATGGGGAAATGCATATCAAAGCCTGGTGGCAGGATTTGGATGTCTGAAATATTGTGTGGAAAGAAAGAAAAGAGAAAGTCTCACAGAAAGTAATTAATGTATTTGCAATTATGCCCAGCGGGTACTTTGATAATTTTGGCATGTGCCAAGTTAAGCAAGATGTCAATGACAGAGGTAAGAGGAGTTATTAAGATTCATTTAAAGTCAGCTGGGATTACCATGGCTGATTTAAATAATAATAGACCTTGACAAGGAATACTTAAATTGGATACTATGACTAGAGGTGGCAAGTAGGCTATTAATACTCATAACTGAGCACAGTTGGTATTATGTATTTCAATGATTAGTCATTTGGGGTCATGGTCATTTATGGATGAAGTTTTGCTGTAGAAGTGACATTTTTATGTGCTTAACTAGTAAAGGTATGCCTCATTGAGTTCTAGATTTTTGGTCTAAGGCTAAAGCTGATAATTTGGCTCGGTAAGAATCCCCCAATGTCCTCGTTTTTGTTGAGGGACCCCCTGTATTGATCAGAGCTGATTATTTTTGTGGATTAAGATATTTGTGAATGGGGTTTGAGTGAAGACAAGTAGCAGATGGGGGCCAGGGTTTGGGCCAAGGCTACTGCAGATTAAAAGTAGGTTTATTAATGGTTTAGTCTTATTGTGAATTGCAGCATTTGCTGCTTTTTACTGAGATAAGGTTGTGGATTATGTTCATGAATGTACAATTAAAGTTAAGGTAATGGTGAAATTAAGTTGTCTGACTGTGTAATACCTAAGTGTTTAAAGTTGATGTGTGGTACTCCTTGTTTTGAGAAAATGTATCTGTAAACTGGACTCAAACCCTTCATTACCTTTGCTCTTTTCCAAACTTACTGCATTTGCACCTTGTGCCATACAGATTTGGTTATGTCACTAGTATTAGTATGTGTTATCCTTGTATAGATTAACACAACATTGTGCTATTTTTGGCTATGATCACAAATAGTTGAACTCTTTCTTGAAATAATTGATGTTTGTTTATGTTTCTTTTTCCTTTCTTTCTCACCCATATTTTTGCTATGCTCAGTTGTTTGGCTGCTGTTATATTTCTAAGGCTTTTCTGTGCTTTTGTACTTCCAGCTATTGCTGAACTTAGAATCAAGGATTCTTCTAATTATATGCATAAACTCTACCTGCCATTGTCTCCAGCATGTACTTTATATTGTCTAACCTCATTGCTTATTGATCCTATAGTTTTTGTCTCTGTCATTTCCTTCCCTTGTTATATTCCCTGCTTCTCTATAAAAGCAATTTAAAATGAATGGTTCTTCTGTACAATGAATATGATGGTGAGCACGCCTGGATCCTAAAAAATAAAATATTTCTGTTGTAGTTTAAATAAAGATTGCTTGTGACCTGAATACCATAGCTCCCAAATTAAAATGCAGGCCACAAGGCACAGAACCATGTGCATTGTACGTTGTGTTGACTTTACCTCGATCCCAAGACAAATCTGAGGCATGAAGTAAAATGACGTGTCCATTATAGTGTGGTAATATCTGTACAATGCAAATCTCAGAGTGCATTATGATTGCAATAAAATTACTTAATGTAGTTTTCTGTAGATTGATTTTTGATATTTATACATCATATATATTATATTTTCATGTGAAATAGTTCTTTAAGCCATTGATTGAAATTATTTTTGTAATGAAAGTTTTATCACCTATTAAGGAGATTTATAAACAAACAAATTGCATTGTAATTTCCAAACAAGATACAAATATAATGAAGGCAAGTCAGGATATAAAAAATACAGCCACAGCATCTAAAAATAAAGGTAATGATATGGGTAATAATAGAATTTAGACAGTTTAACTTTGAAGAGATGTAGAAATGTCCTAAATAAGTCATCAAAACAGAAATACCCAGCCATAATCAACATTAGCATGCATCTGGACTTTATTAACCACATAATGTAATATACACACACACACACACACACACACACACACACACACACACTACACACTCTCACACACACACATATATATATATATATATATATATATATATATATATATATATATATATATATATATATATATGTGTAAGATTTTCCTGTAACCTGATATAGTCGTTTAAATATTTCTTGAAGATCATTGCAGCTTTTATTAATTTTAGCATTATATGGGTAAATTGTTATATTCAGAGAGACACAATTTGCTTCTGTGCCTGATTCTTATTTATTTATTCATTTATTTATTTATGTTTTGTAGATTGAGTTGGCTCCACTGGGAAATAACCATTTTCAGAGGAGACCCAAGATTCCAAAAATACAGTAGTAGTTTTATAACCACAATATTTATTTATATTTATTTATTTATTTATTTGTCCTGTGTTAACCGAGTTTGTCCACTGGGCTGGGGGCCTATTTTCAGAGGAGACCCAAGCAGAAAAGCTCCACAAACACATGATAAAAAAGATTATACCAAAAAATAATACACATATATCATAACAAAACAAAGATACATTGCAAGTTTAAAAACATAAAAAAGGGTAAGATAAAATGACATGTGAGTAACAACATCAATGCCTTGTAGATAATCATTAAAAGTATGCATTTTGTGCATGTACAACAACAAAATGCTAGAGGTCAAGCTGGTGGAACAAAACAGAAGAATAGTAAGTGGAGTGCAGAGAAGAGTGAAGAATAATTGAAGAGACAGAGAATAGCACACAGTGTCAGTTGTAGTGGGTGGAGTGGAAGGAGACGTGGTAAAGTTAGAGTGGAGAGAAGGAAATGAGGAGGAAAAGGTTGGGGTGGCCTGGGAAATAAGAAGTAAAATGGCGGGGGGGCAACGTTGGGATGAAAGTTTAATTTTTAGGAGTGTTCAGCGGTGTAGCTACAGATCCACTAAGTGTATATAATATATATGAGGGGAATAATTCTGGTGTGGTAGTGGGCGATTAGGTGTGGTGGTGGCAGTTGCAGGAGGGAGAGTTGGCTAGGTATTTGTTCAGTTCTTTTTTGAAGAGCAGCGAAGATTGGGTATGTCGTATGTTAGATGGGAGTTTGTTCCAGGTTTGAGATATGTAGCATTTATAAAGTAACCTGCCTATAGTTTTGTTGGACTTGTAGGTGTTCAGTAGTGGTTGGTCAGTGCTACAGAGAGATTGTGCAGATTTGTAGAGGAATAGGAGGGTGGACAGGAAGGGACCATTTTCAGGTTTGTGGAAAAGAGAATGTGCCATTTGTTGCATTGAAAGTTGGAGTAGTTGTGGGAACTCAAGCCGCTGAAGTTTTTTTAGTGCAAGGCAGTGATGGGATTTGTAGGGGAGATTACAGGCAAATCTGGCTATGTGGTTGTAAGTTTGTTCTAGTTTGGTTAGGAGATTTGCTTGGATGTGTGTGAATATAGAGGAATTGTAGAGTAGGCAGGGGAGGAGATAGGCTTGGGCAAGTGAGGTCCTAGTAGTGTTAGTTGAGATTTGTTTTGTGTCTATATAGCAGACCTAGTTTTTGATTGGTCTTTTTGATGGACTGAAAGATGTGATGGTCAAATTTCAGTTAGATGTCAATTGTGATTCCTAGAAGCTTTGTAGTGGAGTCTGCATAAATATCGGTGTTGCCTAGAAAACAGAGATTGAAAGAAGTTTTAAGATGGGATAAAGATTTTGGGAGGAAAAGAAGGAGTTTGCTTTTCTTTGGGTTAAGGATTAGTTGGTTGTTAGTTAGCCAGTGTTCGATGATATTAAAGGAAGTCTGCATGAGACAATGTAGGTCAGTGAGGTTGTCAGAAAGGGTGATAAGGGTAGAATCAACAGCGTACTGGATTAGTGAAGATGAGGTGCAGAGTGAAGATTGTTAGTGAAAATATTAAAGAGAAGAGGGCCAAGGATGGATCCTTTGAGGACACCAGTTTGGATAGGTAAGAAGGGCGAGTAGGAAGTCTGCCATTTAACAGATTGCTGTCAATTATTTAGATAGCTGGAGAAGCAGAAGATAGTGGAGGTGGCGAGGTTTAGTTCGGATAGTTTTGAGAGGAGTTTAGGGTAGGAGATGGTGTTGAAAGCTTTAGAGAGGTCGAGGAAGACACATGATATGAGTTTGTTGTTGTTCCTTGCTTTTGCTACAGTCTAGGTAAAAGATAGAAGGGCTGTGGTTGTGCTCTGGTGAGGTCTGAATCTGTGTTGAGAGGTCGTTAGGAGGTTTTCATGAAGTAAATTGGACATAAGCTGCCTATGAATTAATTTCTTGAGAATTTTTGAGAGAGGGGAGAGGATGACTATTAGTCAGTAATTGGTAGGTTCGGTGGAGTTACTTCACTTGTGAAGTGGAATAGTATATAAGGATTTCCAGATCTCAGGGACTGAAGATTCTTTGATAGAACAGTTAATAAGAATTGAGATGGGATATGCTATAGAGTTGGCATCAAGTTTAAGAAATTTTGGGGGTAGGTTGTCAAAAAAGGGTGAACAAGATTTCAGTTTTACCAGAAGCGATTTGATATAGGCAGTGGAAACAAGTTTCAGGGAGAAGGCTGATTGTGGCTGGGTGGTTGAGGGGGTTAAATGTAGTTTTTGGCTGTTGTCTGGGGGATTTAGTTTTGTGATAGAGTCTATAAAGTAGTTATTTAAAAGGGTGGTGGTTTCAAGATTGGTTTTGTCAGGGAAGGGGTTGGAGGTAGAGGGTTTACCAAGATGGAGTATACCATTCATAGTGTGCCAGAATTTTCTGTGATTAGAAAACTGGGTGGAGTGATCTTCTTGACAGAATTTTGTTTTGTTCTGAATAATAAGTTTTTCAGTGATGTTTCTGATTTCTTTATATTTCAGGAAGAGAGAAGGAGATTTTGACTTAGACCATGGTTTCCAGGTATTGCTTCTATTTTTCTTTGTGGAAATTGTATCTTTGGAGAGCCAGGAGTAGGATTTGGTTTGATCCTAATGTTCCTACTGGGAGCTAAGGCATTTAGTATGTTTAGGAAAACTTTGTTAAACTCAAGAATGGCATCATTTAGAGGAAGGTTATACAAGTGAAACCAGTTGATCAGGGAGAGTTGGCAGTTAAACGTTTCTGCATTGAATTTGGGCAGATTATGGCACTGCCTATAGAGGTGGGTTTTAGGGGTTTTGAAGGTAGCTTTTGTATTGAGATAAAGAGATGATCACTTATTGAGTCTGGTAAAGTGGTGGGATTATGATACTGATGGGGGTTGGAAGTTAAGATCCAATCGAGTATGCATTTGGAGTTTTTGTGTATGTGAGTGGGAGAAGAAATCAATTGACTGAAGCCAAATAGGTTAATAGAGGAATTGGGGGGTTGGGGGAGAGCTTATTCCAATAATATCAGAGCTTCTTCTTAAGAAAGCATGTATTTTTAAAATCAGTAAATATGTAAAAATTTGAATTAATTAATTGAAGAAGTTTGGGTGACAATTTATGAAACTATGTAATGTGTGTATTTTGGTACATTGCATATTATCATGAAGTCCTGATAAAAACAGGATGAAAGCACTTAATTTTATATTATATTAAGAAAGTGTTTTGCCGTGTTTCAGCTGAAGCCTCCATTTGTGTGTAGCATACCTCACTTCCACCTTTTTCTTGGCTATAGGATTTACATGATGCATTCAGGGATGAAAAATTAGCTTTGTTATTAATGTCTTGATGTTTCATGGAGTAGGTAAGAAGAGGGAAGATGCTTGGTCACCTACCTTTGAGGAGGTTTTTCTAGAGTAAGTAGATAACTGGTGGATAAGCTAAGTGGTCTGACAGCTGTATATACTGGCAATAAAAAAAGTGACAGAAGACTATTTAGAGTCTTATAAAATATTATGAACAAATGTGAGATGAATGTAGTTGAGTCTGTTAGTTAAGGACACCCAGACACTCGTATTTAGAATATCACAAACTATTGACTGGCTGTGCTGCAAATCTATCTATTTTGCAATAGGAGAAACTAATTCATGGATGATCATTTTGTTAAGGTATTCAAAGGCTGGAGTTCAATAGAATAGTTCATTCAAAAATAATGCATTGGCTGCAGCTGCCCATGATGCTGAAGTTAAGCAGTGTTTTTTTTATAAAGCGGAGTGCCCCAAGCTATTTGTGGATATCTATTATGGTGTTGTTAATGTCATCTGAGAATTTTAAGTTAACAAGTGATATGCCTAGATATTTCTTCTTCTTCTTTCGGCTTTTCCCGGTTAGGGGTCACCACAGTGGATCATCTGTCCACTCATGATTGGCAGTGGAGTTTTACGGTGTTGAGTTGCCAGCCCGGCGCCCAACCTTCCACGGAAGGCACACACACACACACACCTAGGGACAATTTGGAGTGCCCAATCCACCTACAGCATGTCTTTGGGATGTGGGAGGAAACCTGAGCACCTGGAGGAAACCCACACGATCACAGGGAGGACATGCAGACTCCGCACAGAAGGCACCCCAGCCGAGGATCGAACCAGAGAACCTCTTGCTGTGAGGTGACAATGATAACCACTGACAACCACTGTGGCCACCCTTACATTACTCAAATATATGGATTACATTGATATTTCTGAGGATAGTTGTAGTAGTTATTTTTGAGTTCTTGAGGCCAAAATTCTTAAGCTCTTTTTTCATTAATTGTTAATTCAGAGTATGTGTTCCATGCTGTTAGTGTGTTAATGGATTTCTGCATGCTCACCTTGATTTGTGTTGTAGTTTGGGCAATGTAGGTTATTGTAAAATCATCAGTAGAGTGTAGCAACATTAGGCCATTTGTATGATTGCACACCTCATCAGTAAAATAGTGAAAAGTACTGGTCTGAGTATGTTGCCTTGTGGTGCTTCAATATTTGTCAGGAAATTTTAAGAGAAATACAAATTTTAAATTGGTGCATAACAGTAGCTGATCAGCCTAGTGAGAGTGGTCTTTGTAGGAGTAAGAAATAACTTACAAATTCAAACATTTTACAGAGGTCTGTTAAGACAGCTTCAGTCAGGTGATATAAATTACATTATGGGGCAGGTTAATTGGTTAACTCACCTTGTGCAATTTGAGTGCTATGTCATAGATGAAAACCATGTTAGACTTTGGTATTGATAGGTCTGTGTAATTTTTTAAGTTTTCCATAATTGAGAATGAACCCCTCTCAACAGCACTTTCAATAGAAGGTTTGTTATGATCCACATTTTGTCATCTCCCTTAATTAGAAGGATAATCTTTGCTTCCTTCCATTAAGGATGGAGGTGTTCTTCTTGGAAAAAAATGTATTTATGAGTGTATTTAGGGGATAGGCAATGTGGTTGGTTACATGTTTGAGGAATATTTATATGGGATCATCCAGTGAAGGTGATCTGTGTCAGTGAATTTTGACTAGTAACGTTTTGACCTCCTTTGCTGTAACTATGATTAAAAGTGGAATATCTTTGCTGTGTAAGACTAGTGGGACAAAGTTACAAGTCTTAGGGTATTTACCAATTATACTTTTAAAATGACTAACAAAAGAGATAGTAGGATGCTGATCATTTGGAATTTAAGTGAGTTTTTTTTTTTGTAGTATTATTTCTACCTGTTACTTTGTTTATGGTATGTCAGAAAGCATGTTTTTTCTGCTTTTATATTGCATACTGATATAATAGTTTAGCTTACCCTGGCAAAGACGTTGCTGACATTTTTTTCAAAGCTCTCTAATTAGTGTTTGGGAGTTTGTGATTGATTTATATGGACTTCAATCTATGGCTGTAGTTTTTATAAGCTGCTTGATTATTTTACTGATTGAAGAGAGTGATGCATTCTTATTCTTCAAGCTAGTATGTATTTGTTTAGGATTGTTAAGAGAGTACTACTGAAACAGCCTAATGCAGCATATAAAGATTCAAGTAGATTTAGCACATTGTAGTTCACTGATGATATTTCATGTGTAATTGATTAGAGTGGCACAATATTCTGGTCCCAAACTAATTTTTTGAATGACAGATGAAGGCTTGTATCTCCAGGTTGTATAGATATGGTTATAATCACTTACCCCAATTGGTAATATACTTGCAGTGAAAAAAGCTGAAGGATTCTTAGGGAGAAGGCTCAGAATGTGATTCTGAGTAAATTTGGGTCAGTTGTGAATAGCCTAAGAACTGGATCTTGTATTCTGGACAGGATTCACTATGTGGATCAATCAATATATGTTGAAGTAATCCCTAATAATAAGCTCACAGCTGCAATTATTTCAAAACCAGTCGAGAACTAAGTGAAGAGCCTTAGATGCTGATTTGGGCTGCAAATACAAAAGACCTTTGTGTAGCTGTTTAGTATTTAGAACTGTGTTTGCTACAAAAGTGGTTCCATGCCTGGAATACTGCATGACTGAGTCTATTTAGGATTTATTAAGACTGAGGTTTTAGTCATGATTACAGTATCTACTGCCCCTTTACCTGGTGATTGTGCCTAAAAATGTGATAGTAAACTGCAGCTTGAGTCAGGGATGTTGGGTTTCAGCCAGGTTTATGTAATGCCTAATATGTCAGAGCTATATTACTGAGGCCAGATTTGTAGATGGATTATTGTATTGCTTACACTTTTGATGTTCATGCATATTACTTTTAGTCCTTAGTATTTTGTATTAAGGAATCATTTAGTTTTTAACATCGTAACCAGGAAAAAGAACATGACATCTTATAATATTTTATTCATGAATTCGTATAAAGCCTATTTTGTCACATTTCTTAGCTTGCGTAGGTGCTTGTTCTAAGAGATTAATAAAAAAGTATTGACCTTTGACATCATTTATGGCCAGAGAAGTATGCAGATTGTAATATAAATGTGTTTTTAACAAAATTTTTGAAGCATGATAAGGGGAGGAACACTAATTTGCATATACACGTCCTTTTAAATATTTATTTATATGTGTTTTTTAACAATGATATTAAATGGTGAAGCATAGATAAGTATTTATTAATGAAAATGTTTAGAAAATGAATTCAGTTATGTATAAGTGCCATCCGTCATTAGGAAACTGTTACGGCTGTAAAAATGTTTACAAACTGAAGTATATACAAAATGATTAGTAATGGAAAGCACGTTCAGCATTTATTTTTAAAAGCAGCATTAATAATAATGACATAAGCACAAGATGTTAAGAGAAATAAATAAACTGTATGGCAGATAGGGAATTGTTCCTAGATCCGTGGAAATGCTTTGTAACAAATAGAATAGTTAGCTTTAAGATATCAATTGGGTTGATTGTTTTTTTAGCATGTGACTAGTATATAAATGCAATGAAAGATTTTAAATTTTAACGGTCTGAAGAAGTTATCTTGAAAGCGCTTACCTGGTACCTATGAAATAAACTGTCATATTTTATATAAAATATCGGAGTACGTTTCTGCTGTTTATTAACTTTTTGGAGCTGGAGAAATTGTGGCTACATGGTTGCTTCCTGGTTACGATATTAGGAATCTGTTATATATTGAACTGTTTCAATCAGGAAGCATTTATTCTGTTGGGTGTGGCTATTTTCTTTTATTAATCATTTAGTTTTGCTTGGACTACGACAGATTCAGGCTGCAGGCCAACATTAAGCTTAATGTCACAATAAGATGTTAATAACAGAAGTGTGGTGATAGGTAAATGACATAATTTATAGTGTAGCAATTAAAATCTGTGTGGAAACAACATTTGTTTATATTTATTTGTAACGAGGGGAAGTAGAACAGAGTGTGGTGATAAGTAAATGACATAATTTATAGTGTAGCAATTAAAATCTGTGTGGAAACAACATTTGTTTATATTTATTTGTAACGAGGGGAAGTAGAACAAAGATGAAGCATAGTTGGCTGATATGTAGCTAGATGGGTTTGCTGTTTGAGTATCTCTTTACATTTATATGAATTAAAAATATGAAGTGGAGTGAAATGGAGGCAGTAGTGAAAAGAAGTGTAGGCAGAGAAATGAATAGCTATAAACATATAATAATGCAATGGCTAGTTTGCTTCCTGTGTATGTGTGCATTTTGATGGGCATTTTTGTGAACTAAAATGGTTTTATATGTTGTAAGAATTGGCTGCTTTGGCAAATAGGTAGTTTATTAATCTTACCTATGTATTTAACAGTTGCATTTTGATGACATAGTTTCAGGAGTGGTTATGATGCTAAATAAGTAACTACTGGGGGTAGCAAGGGAATTGAGAATAGGGAGTCCACAACTCTGGCTAAAGCATGGACCAACTAACTTGCACATATGCAAAGCTGAATGAAAGGAAAGAAGTTCAGTACAAAAGAGTGCCAGTCAGCTAAAAAGTATAGGAAAGGACCGTGGTTAACAATAAATGAAAAAAGATACTTGGGAAGTCATGCAGGACTGCAGTAAGTGTTCTAGCAGAGTGAGGAAAGTCACAGGTTAACAGCACATCTAGGGCAAGTAGTTTAGTATATTATCATGAGATCAAGCTAACATGAATTGTAGCGATTACAAATATATACAGTCTGCTGAAAGCACAAGGTAATTCAAAAGTGTATAATTTATAAATAGGGATTATCAAAAGATTTACAATAGCACAATATATTTTGTGCTTTAAACAAGCATTCTGAATCTAGCACACTACTGTTAGTTGCTATTGGTTTGGAAAAATTAAAGCAAGGGTGGTTTGATAGTATCAGCTTTTAGTGTAGCAGGGGACAGTATCTGGAACAGCTTACACAGTAGTGATAGAAGCCACTGGCAAGGAAAAATAAAGTTAGGAGTGGTTGATTGGTGTCCTGGAGTCAGGAACAGAAGTATGCCATAGTAGCTCTAAGAATATAGGCACACCACAAAGAGTAGACAATGGCTAAGACATAAAAGGTCTAATACAAGCAGAAGTATGTGTGAAAGGAACATAAATATATAGAAACAGTGTGTGTGTGTATATATATATATATATATATATATGTATATATATACATGTGTGTGTGTGTGTGTGTGTGTATATATATATATATATATATATATATATATGTGTGTGTGTGTGTATATATATATATATATATATATATATATATATATATATATGTATATATATATATGTGTGTGTGTGTAGGTGTGTGTAGGTGTGTGTGCATGTAATATTTAACCAATAAAGCTAGTGTTTGCATAGCATTAAAACTGTAATGTATATTGGCATTTCTTCCCATGGTGGGGTAAATGAAATTATTTTAAGATCCTTTAATCCCCTTTTCAAATTGTTTTAATATCACAGCAATTCAAAAATGCCAATAATGATACATTATTTTCACTAACTGTACAAACTGAAGTAATAAGCATGCCATATAATGTGACACTGATAAGGGTTATGTTGTGATTCATAATAAACTGAATATGCATAAACTTATCAAAAAGTGTATATTTCTAATCATTTCCAAATATGTTAGTATTAACCATTTCTTTTCTTATACTTTGGAGATATGCACCTTGTTGAAAGCAAAGTGTTCACTGTCATATCTACATTTGCATGATTAGGTATATTTTATTGGCAACTGAAAAAATAAAGTAGAGAAACTTACTGGGAAGTGCAATATGACAAAGATGAGAGGTATCCAAACATAAATGGTTTAAAAGAATCTTTGCAAGGAACGTGGTATAACACCACTAAGGATAACCTGAAGTGTTTAATCACACTGAGAAATGATAACAAAGCATTTTATTCTTTATTGCAATGTAAAAGTTGTTTAGTAGTGGTTGGCAAAAACAGAAATCTTTTAGCAAACTGTGCTGTGAGACTATTTTGAATAAGACTATTAAAACTTAAGGTAATTTATTTAAATAGTATTTTTGACATCATTATTAATCACAATTGCAACAGTGATATAAGTACACATGCATTAATGGAAAAGAAAGCAAAACAAAGCACGGTGGCTATTTTTCATTGTTTTCATGTACAATACATATATGGTTTTTAACAATTATCATTCACTCAAGCATTACCCAAATTTCTCAATTTCTGCCGTCCTTTAACCCTTGCTCCTCTTCCTGAACATTATTATGTGTGCATTGTTCCAATAAATTTCATTTATTTCTAGCAATTTGCTACTTCCCTTCTTTTAAAATCCTACCTCCAATTATTTTATCTTGAGTTACAGATGGTTTAGATATTTATTTCTGTTTACAAGTAATTGTTTTTTGTCAGACAATACTATTAAACTGATGACTGAAAAGCTGCAATAATAAAATTGATTTTTCACAATGGATCAGCTAAAAGTCTGTCCCAAAGTTTTTAAGTGGGACCCAGGCATCATGAAATATATGCATTTAGAAATTTCAGATAGATTAACAAATCTGCTAGTTGCACACAGTTCTAAAACTCAGCATTCAGAGAACAGCCATTAAATAACTCAAAATGTACTTACTAAACAGACAAAAAACAATTTTGCCTTTAGTGTCACAATACTTTGTCAGTAGCAACACACAACTCATAAATTTATCTAAGTAACACATATTTACTGTCACATGACTACAGCCAGCCAAAACTAATAGTAACATAACCATAAAGAAAATGGATAAACATTGCATAGAACTCCATACATCATATTAGTAAACTTTTAATACTAAAGATTTTGCTCAAACAAGGAAAATGTTAAATAAAGTAGTCTGATTTGCCCGAACAGATCATTTTCCCGTTGAAGTAAATACATCACTTAGCCCTCCATCTTTTTTGACACTGACACACTGACAATTACATAATGATATATATATATATACACACACACACACATATATAAAAGCTTCTGAATGTATATACAATATATTCAGACTGTATGCCATTTTATTTGCATACTGGATCTCTTCTCATAGCATTGGCAATGGACAATGCATTACATACACTACATATAGCAACAACTACTAGTTGCTTTGCTTATTTCCAATTATAATAGTCTCTTGACGTTTGTGTTTTATTCAAACACTGAAATATTAATGCAGACCATCCTTATAAATGTACCTGCACATTTTATAAAACCCAGAGAAAAGTGTGCAAAGATCTTTTGCTGGTCTCAAACATTCAAAATCAGAAAAGCATCAAACAAGTCCTTGTTGGTGTAAAATATTCTAATTAATGAAAAACATACCAGTAATCACATTAAAGGGTGACTTTATTATAATAGTAGTAAAAATTAAATGATAATAACAAACATAAACAGTTTCACACCAGCACAGCATTTCTATTTATTTTTTTTGGTCTCCCAGTTTTTTATTTTTGATATTTCTCTTGCTATGACTTAGGCTGGAATTCTTAGTAATTTACACAAATGTGTTTAGGGTTTTAAATGCATGTGTAAATGAGAGCAGCTGAGCTGTGATTCATAGAGGTGAGTAATTTCAACACACGGTGACCTTAAATGGCCTTATGCAAATGCACAAATAATGATATGGGAATGAGAAGTGATAAAAACCTTCATATGATAATGAAGTACGTTTTACACTATTTATGATTCAATCAGTTTTTCCTGGTTTTCCTTGCTGGTTGCAGATGCACTATATAAAGAGAACCATAGCCAGATCTATCAGACTTGCAATTGGTACAAATGCTATCAACTGTGGTAAGCTTTGCTATTTCTAGGACTGAGCTGTTTCTCTTTGCTGGGCCAGAACTGCTTCCACCCAGCAATGCTCACCTACCAAGAAGGTGAAAATATAAGCAAAGCATTACTCATTATAACTTGAGTAATAATAAAGTCCTTGATAGGTTCAGAGTTGGCAGGGACATTAAAAGGGTCTTAGTGGGAATGTTTGTTCCTCACATGGGCACTTGGGGAATGTATGGAGTTCCTATTCCTGTAGACATGAAAATATGTATAACCTTGACTATACTTGCTACAGTGACCTTCCAGAGATAGATGGGAGAACAGTGGGGATCTCACTGGCTTCTGCTTCAAAGATACTGTAGCATTTCCTGGATGCACTTCTGGCATGAATGGATCACTGCATCTATTTTCTGGTTACACTTGAGGACCAGAATAGGACTATACATGCCTTTTATGGGCTGGCACATTTCTTCTTTATACCTCTCAACCTCTTAGAGCAAAAAATCTGGACAAAGCCTAAAATGATGGGGGGACAAATAGGGACAGATTTTAAATATTATAGGTTCATAGGTGTGTACTAGGCTAATGGCCCTGGAGCCTTTACAAGCCTAGCCCATAGGATTACCTTGGCATTGTGCCACCCGACCTTAGTTCCCAGTGCCTCTGTCAAGTAGAGCCACTGGAGTGATCCCCAGGGTGAATTTTCCCATCCACTCATCAAGATTTCTCTTGAACAGGGCCAGTTAGGCACTCTGCTTGACATGTATGGGAAGTCTATTCCATAGTGTGGGCAGTCTCTGGGTTATGAACCTGTCCCTCCAGCTTGTTCTGTTGATTGTGGTAATGAGGTTGAGGTCTCTGGAGTGTGTAGTGTGGAAGGACTGGGATTTCTTTAGATGTAGCATTTCTAACAGAGCTGGGTCAGACATGGCTTTGTAAGTCAAGCAGAGATCAACTCCAAGTAGGTGATATGAAACAGAGATAGTTGGAGTTTTTTGAGTCTGTCCATACTGGACAAGTGTTTAAGGCCTAAGATCCTCTTTGTGGGGTATTTTTGCGGCCACTCCAGTTGTTGTAGGTGTCTAGTGAGGTACATGCCAAATGGGGCATTGTACTTGATGATTGGCCTAATGAGGGAAGAGTAGAGGGAGACATTAACCTCTTTCTTCCTGGATGCAAAACACTTAGTAATGAGATGTGCCACATAGAAGGACTTTCCAACCACAGTGGCAATGTGGTGGTCAAAAGAGAGGCTGCTGTCAACCTGTGTTCCCAGATCTCTTATGATGGCTTCTGTTTTCAGTGGACTACCATCGATGTGGTAATTCATTGGAACCAGGTTTTTCCCAAAGGGGTTAATGACCCATTTTTTTGGCATTGAGCTTAAGGCCATGGTTCTGACACCAGTTATATGTCTCAGTGTGGCCTTTATGTAAGATGTCAACATCACTTGGGGAGTTAATTATGGCTCCCAACCTGCAACCGTCTGTGAACTTTGTCAGCCAGAGTCCCTTCGTGTTGACCTGAACTTCAGAGAAGTAGATACTAAACCAGAGAGGACCCTGGACTGAACCCTGCGGGACTCCACTCGTGACTGGTTGACAGTCTGACTTGGAATCAGCTACTTTCACACTGTGGGTTCTATCTGTGAGCCAGTTTGCAACCCACCTAGTGATATAGGGGTTGATGCCTAGCTTAGTGAGTTTTTCTATGATTCCTGAATGGGGAATTGTATCAAAGGCCTTGGCCAGATCAAAGTAGGCTGTATGAACCACCTTGCCTGCATCCACAGCTCTGGTGACTAACTCAAAGAAGTCAACCAGGTTGAGCAGGCATGATCTATCCTTCACAAAACCAAACTGTGTGGGATCCAGAGTCTGAGGTTCCCTATATTTTTGTTTATTAGGTCCCTGATGATGCATTCCATTGCTTTGTATTTCAGACTTGTCAGGCTAATGGGGGCGATAGTTCCCAGGGTCTGTAGTCACTCATCCTTTATGGAGAGGGATGACTGTAGCAGTGCGCCATTTGGTAGGGACAAAGCCTGAGGTGAGGCTGTGATTGAACAAGGCACACAGGTGAGGTGCCAGTTCATTCTGTAGTTCATGTAGAACACAGCCAAGGATATTGTCAGGTCCCATAGAAACTGTATTCTTGGCCTTGGACAGTGCTGTTTTAACCTGTGCAGCAGTAATACTGGGTGTCTGGCAATCTACTGGTATTGTGATCGGTCCTTTGGTGGGGGAGAGAGGGGTAAAGTTGGCAGTGAATCTGTCAGCCGGTATATTGGCAATATCTGTTGGCTCGGTATAGGAGGTGCTATTGTGCAACAGCTCCGAGCAAATCTGGGTATTGCCGTGGAGATTCTTTACATAACTATAGAAGGCCTTGTGGTTGCCTTTACTATCTGCTGCAGTTCTGTTTTCATAGCTAGTTTTAGAGGATTTGATGAGGGATCTAAACTTTTTTTGGAGGCTGATAAGGAAGTTTTTCCAGTCTTGGGACTTCACCTTATTCCACATCAGTTTCCTCCTTCTGTTCTAGAGTTTGTTTATGGCAGGGGACCACCAGATTGACTTCCCTTTTTTGGAGGAGAGCATCTTGGTTCTATTGGGTATGGTGAGTTCCATGCATTTGTGTATATGTTCGTACAGGGCATTAGTGTATGATTTGGTGGTCATGCAGCTGTGAAGTTAGCCACCTCTGTTTATAGGAGCCAAAAGTTAGCTTTGGCAAAGTTTTTCATGGTGGTTACCTTTGTGGGGGTGGTGGGAGGGATGTGGATTTTCAAAGTGATTAGTTTGTGGTTGGATCTAACCAGGGAGGAGTTGACTATTGGTACAGAGCAACGATCATGCATGTTAGTAATGACCAGGTCAAGGATGTTGCTACCTCTAGTGGGGGTAAGAATGAGCTGGTCCAGGGCATTGGAATTAAGGAATTCCAGGAAATGTTGGGCAAGTGTATTGGTACATGAGTAGTTTTCCCAGTTAATGGAGGGGTAGTTGAAGTCGCCCAGCATGAGAGTGTTAGGTTGGACCCTAATATTCTCCAGGGTGCTTAGGAACGTGGAGTGTGAATCTTGGGTCATGGTTGGGGATCTATAACAGGCTACAACCTGAATTGCTGCCTTGCCCAATGTTAGCTGCACTTTAAGTATCTCTGATGTGTCATGTTGGGCTACCAGTCTGGAGTGTGCGCATCCTTTATGAATATGGAAACACCACCGCCTTTGGAGCTTCGGTCCAAGTTCTGGGGCTGAAAGGTATGGAATGAGTTATAGCCTGGTAGTGGAGGAGTACTACCTGCTGCCTTGAACCAGGTCTCTGTTGCATAAATGTTGATGTTCTCCATTTTAAGGAGTGCTTTGAGTGAGTGCATTTTGAGATTTAGACTTCTAGCGTTGAAAAGCATGACCCTCCGATTGCATTTGTTTGTAGCTGTTATGGTGATAATTTGGTCTTTGGAACATCACCTAAAAAAGACACTATGGGGTGACAAAAGCCATGGCCAGTATCCGGAAGCCCAAGGGTGACAGATGCAGGCCAACTCTGGCAAAGCATCTAGGTCTGTCAATCATGTCATCCCAGGCAGACAGATACTGGATCCCCTTAGAATGACACCAGAAACTTCGTCAGTTGTTGAAATCAATAATTTTCTGCTTGTACTGTGGTACTATTCTGGGTGATGGTAGGAGGCTGCTCAGGGCTAGGATCATACCCATCTGGGCTACATAATCTGAGAGCTCCTCCATGTCTCTTTTCATGTAGTCCAGGGAGGTACATCTTAGGTCATTCACACCCACATGTACAGTGTCATATTTGTAACTGTTTTGAGGGACCTGAGTGCATGCGTTATGTGGTGGATCCTGGCACCTGACAGGCAGCTGACTGTTACTTTCTCCTTATTCAAACTAGTGAGTGGGAATTCAGTGTACCTCACTATTGAGTCACCTATGACTAGTGTGCTGGGCATGCTGTTTTGCCTTAGGGGCTTTGGTTGAGTGGCACACTGTTTAGGAGAGTTATGTGTCACGTGATTAGTGTTGTGTTGTGTTGGCCGAGTGCTTTTCTGCCTTGGAGGTCTCTGCAATTTGTGTACATTTTTATTGAGAACCTCCATGAAGGTGGGTGTGTGGTTTGTGTTTTTATATGAAGGCAGTGTTAGTGTGTGCTCTGGAGAGCTATGTGTTCCATGTGGTGTTGACCTCCTCCTCTTGACCAGCTATTCTGGTCTTGGCTGCAGAGTGCATAGCTTCCAATTTGGATATATAAGTGCATCTCTCACAAGTCTGAGTGTTGGGTAGTTAAAGGTAAAGAATTAAAGACCCAGGTGGGACTTAAACCCACCATACCCAGTTCTGGGGGCTGAGGATTTATCCATTAAGCCACTGGGCTCTTACAAACTTGGAAAGTTGATAGAATAATAGGTTTTGCATTAGCATGAATTTTTCTGAAGGATGTGGAGTCTTAAACTCAAATATCTGTCATTATTTAATTACTTCACTTCCCAGCTATTTGCCAGACAGGTGCAGATTTTAGGAGGAACACACCAAAAATATAAAGCAAAAATCTGGACTGTCTGTGAAAATCTGTACAGTTGAGAATTATGTCTGAGGTACTCAGTGAGATAGAGTGCACCCATGTTTCATTAAGGCACCTCCCGGTCCACAGGGTAGTGGTACCACAATAGGAAAGGCTATCATTCCATCAACAGCCTGCTAGTGTGTGATGCATGTGGGTGCATCACCAGCATCTCTGGCCAGCATCCTGGCAGTGCACATGATTCCCACATCTGACACATTAGCTCATTCTACTCTGTCTTCCTGCATGGTAGGATGTCCAGTGATCATCTTGTTAATAAGTTGAAAAATATTTTTTATATGATATTTAAGTAGTCATTCATGTTTAAATGTATTGTTGTATAGGAATGTCTATTTTCTTGTTTTGACTTCCTCTGCTTTCTCTCATACTCTCGCTGTTTTTATTTTTTTTTAGGTGGTGCTGCATATCCACTATAGTGAAACATACATCTGAAGCTGGAGAGGAGACATATAACGCATTGCGGTGCTAGACCCGTACTGTCAGTGAGTGTCTTTGGCTTCCTGAAGAGCCATTTCAGGTGCCTGTATGACCCAGCTACTGCATGCAGGATGTTTATTGCTTTTACAGTCTGCATAAAAAGAATCTTGTGCCAGTCTGATGGTGAAGCAACCCAAGCTGTGAATGCTGTTCCCGGTTCTAGTCCCATTATGACAAACAACCAGCCAGCAGCAGTAGTACGGGGCCCCATGCATCAGGTTCATGCACTCCAGAACAATGCACTGTGCATTCAGGCTAATGTCTCCTTTACTGTAAAAAACATACAGAGTGTAACTGATGCATGCAGTGATATCTGTGGACTATGCAGTGTGGTCCATGGTGTTGTCACTTTCCTTGGATTCACCAATCTTCATTGCAGGACTAGCTTAGTCCTGCACGGAAGTGCCCGTTTAGGAGCAGGACAGCAGCGCGCCATGCATATCAATGAAGGTGTGCTGCCCGAGCTCCTAGACTTACATGGAGTGTTTACGAGTGCAGGGGGCATGTCTGAGAGCAGAGCACTCAGAATAACCATGCCCCTGCAATGTAGAACAGCAGAAAGTGTTAAGAAATGAGCAAGACAACTCATAGATGTCCACATATCCCCACCAACAGTCCCTCATGTGTACAACAGCATCAGTACATATAAAATTAAATGAAGAAACCCTTTTATTATTATTTTTTTTTTAATCTGAGTACAGCTAACCATAGGTGCACAGGCGTGCCCATCACTTAGCTGTGTTTAAAGCAGCTTAAAAGGTTGAAGAGGATAAAAATGAAGATATATGCAAATAACGCAGCACGCCAATAGTGTAGTGGGCAGAGCATTTGCCTAACAAGCAGGCATTCCCGGTTTGAGTCCCACTGCAGCACAGTCTATTTTACATGGCAAAGCACTTTAAAATTCCTGATTTACTCCGTAGCATATCGCCTACTCCAAGATGATCTCTGCCTAACATATAAAGCTATGTCAAACCCAGAGCTGTTGGACATGCTACACCTAGAGAAATCCCAATCCCTGCGAGCTACACGCTCTAGGGACCTAGACCTTGTCACCACAATAAAAAGGACATGCTGGAGGGATAGATTCCTGTCCCAGAGACTTCCTATACTCTGGAACAAGCTATCCATCTATGTCAAGCAAAATTCTTCATTAGCACACTTCATGAAAAATTTTGATGAGTGGATGGGAAATAGGAAATACACCCCGGGGATCACTTCTGTGTCTCTCCTGGACAGTGGCACAGGAAAATAACTTTCTTGGGTGGCGTAAGCTATGGAACCTTGCTGGCTAGGCTTATGTAGGCCCTTGGGCCGATAGCCTAGTACCTACCTATGAACCTATGAACCTATAACCAATATTTTTGTTGCAAAACCCACAAAATAACATATATTTATGAATTGGAGTACTGCAGGAAATGCACATGTGGAGTGCCAGTGTCATAATAAATAAGGCACTACTAAGCAGGTTTAAGCACAAGTAAGCAGCAGTAAGCATATGTAAACAGTAGTAAGCATGTTTGTGTGTTTGTGCAGGGGTAAGCACGGCCTACACAGATTAAACAATTTAGAAACTGAGTATAAGAAACTGTAATCGGAAGTTTGCAGTGCTTACCTCCATGCAAACATGTGCACACCCGCTTACAACTGCATTAAAGTGCCTTAATCCCTCTGTATTCAATGGCCTGTGTTCTGTCCAGCAACAGAATAAACAGCTGTTGCAAGGCTAGAACCCAGGATCTTATACACTACAGTCACAGCAGTTAACCACTAAGCCATTACAGCAATACACAAAATTGAGGTTCAAACAAACAAATCCCCACCATAGGAAAATCAAACTGAACATGTGAAATGAATATATGTACAGTGTGATGTTGTATAACCTGCTACATAACATACATATGTGAACTGGAGTACTGCAGTAAGGCCAGATGTGAAGTGTTATTATAATAAAGTGTTGAATTCTTCAGGACCCCATACAGTGTACGTACACATGAATCACAGATACCAGACACAGATATAACATGTAACAAATAATAAATCAAAGTCAAAAGGAAAATATAATGCTAATTAGATATTAAGCAACACTAAGCATTGCACAGGTCAGCTTGCATGGTGTAAGCAATGTGTAGGCCAGCTAACTCAATCTGCCCAGTGGTATGCCTCCGTAAGCAATGCCAACATTAGGTAAGCAGTTATGCCCATAGCTTAGCCTTTTCAAAACCGTCTAATCATGGGAAAGTGCAGGAAATCAGGTGTATTTAAACCCCACAGGTGCCAATAATTCCCATAACTGGTTGTGGCTCCCTACTGTAGGAAGAATGGCTGGAGATGGGGAAGGCACTCGATTTACAGCACAGTGCTGGGGCACCCATTAGTCCAGATTCATGGCATGGCTCCTGGTAAAACACCATGAGGAGAGACTACTGCAGGGCCAGTACCAAGGCTCACAGTATAAAGCGGAGGCCTGGGACAGTCTCACCCGTGACCTCACTAGTGCCACAGGTATCCCCCGGACTGGTGAGCAGGTCAGGCATCACCATGCTGAAGCAGCAGAGGGGTGATCTCTTGGACCAGTGGATCCAAGAATCCAGGCAGATGGCTGATGCCCCAGCACTAAGTACTCATTCTACTACGTAGATAATGCTTCCCTAGCTTGTGTATACTATGGATAGGTAATGGCTAAATATCACTGTATTTCTACGACAGCTGCAGATGAGCGGGCTGTGAACCAGCAAGCTCATGCTGCTAGGCTGCAAAGGCTGCATCACAAGGCAGGTTAGTAATATTCTTGCATGTAGAGTCATAACAAATAAATATAACAGCATTAGAAAGTGTTGTATCAGTATAAAAATGTGTTGTGTATGGGATGTACTGAATAAACCAGACAATATGACAAGAAGACTGTCATATAGGTTGCATGGAAAAAATGTGTAATATCTAGTGATTAAAAGTATAACCCCTGGAGTGCTTGTGTACATTCTGCTTTCATATGCTGTTGTAGTGTTGCATTCTATAAATAGTACTGTTGTATTAAAGCAGTCTTACCCACACTGTTGAATGCAGTTAAAATGTGTAGCAAGTTCAGTGTAACAGTGTTGGAAGTCCCAAGAGGTTAGCCATATAGAACAATTGAGGGAGATTTAGACAGAAGCCATTGGAATGCTTTGCACCAATTCCCTGATAGCACAGTGTACTGTGATGTCAGCTGTATCATTTATACCACACACAGCAGGGGTTTGAATCCCGGAAGTGGTAGTAAGTTGTATGCATAATCATATCCCACAACTGTACAGAGTTTGCAAGAATCTTCAGATAGAAAGCTGTATGCATAATTAGACCCAGCAACTGTACAAACTTTGTTAGACTGTTCAGATAGTATGTTGTAAGCATAATCATAACCATCAACTCTACAGACTGTTGCAGAATGTTCAGGTAGTAAGCTGTATGCATAGCCATACCCCTCAACTGTTCTGATCTGTCCAGCATGTCCAGATAACAGGCCCAAATCTTCTGCCTGTTAACCTGCTCCCCTGACAAATAAGTGTGATGATCCAGGAAATGTAGGCAGCTTATACTGACATATAATGGATAGTCAGACCTGAACATAAAAAGAGAATGTATATGGAAACAACCCTGTCATTGCAGCATCTCACCCAATGTGTATGACAGCTATTCCAAAATATGTCACCTAAACACCTGCATCTTGTCAAGACTTGACCAGAGTGTGTGCAATAACAGACTGTTAGGTATGTGTATAACATCAACATGGCATCTGGGAGTATGTATAGAATTTGTCAGGTATTGTTAACAATGATTTTCTCAACAGCTACAACAGGTAAGAGGTGTAGACTGTAGTTACAACACAGTTCACTCATATAATTATCTACAAGCATGGCATCTGGGAGTATGTGTAGAATTGGTCAGGTAGTGTTAAAAATGATTTTCCCAACAGCTATAACAGGTAAAAAGTGTAGACTATACTTAAGACACAGTCCACGTATATACTAATCTACAAATATACCATTGTACAAAGTAAGGCCATTAGGTAGTATAATAATACATGTAAGGGACAGTTCACTGCAGTGACTATGAACATTGTGAAAACTATAGGGATATATTAAATGTCAATTGCCCTCTCTATCTCACCCCCACCATATGTGCAACAATAACCCAATTACATACCTCAGTGGGTACATGTACACGCCATACATTTGTTGGGACATATGTCCTATTGGTTTACAAATATTCACCTTTGGTTCTATGCATGTGCCATGTTAAAATACCCCATACTGGTGGCCTGTTGCCATCAATGAAGCCTGCATACTGTTGTAATGACCACTGTTGTCCCATATATGCATGTGTTCTGCTTGCTCCACAGCTGTTGTAAATCTGGTGTCTTGGGTTAATGGGAATACCTATGCATGCTGTTATAACTAAATCTGAATGCTGTTGACAATTACAAACCCATATCATTCTTAAAACTGCAACACCATAGCTCGTATGGGAAGGCTGGTCCCAGTGGACACACCTGTCCCACCTCAGTTGGCCATGGCACAAGGCACCAGCACATCTGGGGCCCAGCCTGGGACCTCCTCCTATGTTGGCCCAGCACCACCTTCGGGATGAACTGCAGCAGGAGATGGGGCTCGCCCCCCCAGGAGCAGGGGCGGAGAGGTACCTGTCACCCGCTGTCAGGTCCAGGCCATGGTGCCTAGGGAGTTCAACAGGAAGTTTTGAGACTGGCTATGCTAGCTTGAGGTCTGCATAGCGCAATTAGAGGGTGAGCCTTCCCCTGCTACCCAGCACCCCAGCACAGCCACCCTTGGGGCTGTGAAGGTGCAGTGGTGACTTCCCATGGGTGGTGACCTCAGTCCTACTGTTTCCATTTGGGGGCTCATGGGCTTGTGAGTTCCAAACACCCCTCCCCATCCAAGGTGTTTACCCCCACATGTGTCATATACCACCCCTGTATGCGTCTTGTTTGTCTTGTCTGTTAACCTAACCACCCTACCCCCAAAGTATACCTACTACCCCTCCCCAACATCCCACTCTCACTTGAAAAAAAAGGGCAATCTATTCCCACAAAAAAATATTGCCCCATACATAGCAGTCTATTTCACACACGTGTCCACTGAACATATGTAATCCGGTCTAATTGACATCACAATAAATTATTGTTGCCTCACACCCTCCCAGGAGAGTGTCCAAATCTACCTCCAAATTCAGTGTATATGCACAGCTGTTGCTGTAGAAGAAATGGGCAGCTATGGACCTTCCCTACATCCTTCCTGCACATCCCTGGCTACTTACCCTACTGTCTTTCCCTCTTTATGCCCCTTTTTCAACACTTTCCTATCAACCCCTTTTTCTTTTCTTTTAAAGAAATTAACACAGGGATAAGCAGCAGTAAGCACTTTTAAGCAGCAGTAAGCCAGTTTAAGCCTGTTTGCATGGGGGTAAGCAGTGCCTACACACATTAAGCAATTTAGAAGCTAACTGAGTGTAAGAAACTGTAACCAGAAGTTAGCAGTGCTTACCTCTGCGCAAACCCGCGTATAACTGCTTTAAAGTGCCTTAATCATTCTGTATCCAATGGCCCGTGTTCTGCCCAGTAACAAAATAAACAGCCTCTGCAAGGGTCCAACCCAGGACACTGCATACCATAAGCAAAGTAATTGGCCATTAAGCCATGAAAAATATACATAAATCTGCTGTTTTCAGAAACATATCATCCAGCCCAGTCATGCTATAGTGCAAGGAATATATCCAACATCTATATGTATGTGTGTGTGTAAATATATTAATATCTAAACAGATACAACATATCTATATATGTAGATATTTATATGCATATTTAGAAATATATACATATATATAAATATATATTAACATATATACATGCAAATGCCTACATCGACATATATATATATATATATATATATATATATATATATATATATATATATATATATATATATATATGTCTACACCTATATGTCAACATATGCACAGCAAGGTACATATATGTATGCAGGCATATAGCTATGTAGGTATATACGGACATTGTCATACATATGTAAGCTGCTATATATATATCTATATAGGTATATGTGACCATACATCTGTAGATAGCAATGGTAGATTAACAAAAACAAATATTTCCACATGCACCATTTATGAGGTTGAGAGGCCCCAAACAATATACGTCTTGTACGAATAGGCATACCCCCCAGCCAAACACGTCCACCCTGCAATACACTACCAAGTGTTGCAGATCACATAACTAGGACCTGACATGACATGGGCACAAGATGTTAACAGTACTACATCCCACCTGTATGATGTCAGGCTGCTATTGGTAACATGTCATGCAGTACAATCTGGCTCCCATAGGAAATATAAAATGTGGAAGCTATCAACATCCTCAGGATACATATACACAGATGCATATATGCAGATTCAGATATACATATATATATATATATATATATATATATATATATATATATACACATGTGACTGCACATTCACACACAGAGATATGTACAATAGATACATATGTAGGAGGTGCACAAAATATGGAACAGCCACTATGTCTACAGATCACACCTGAACAACTGGGCACTGTATGGGCCATCCATACAAATGACAATCATTGCCTGCAACATATACTCACAGAGAGGTCATAGGAAAAAAAACCACCACACACAGGTTTGTAGGAATGAAAAACCTTTATTTTTGTACTATTACAGTTCTATATGCTATTGCTACTGTAATTGGGATTGTCTTCACAGACATGGTGTGTGTTGGGGGTCACATCTGCTTTCCACATGTGTGCCATTTGCTACTGACAGACATCCTAAGGAAATCATAGTAAAGTACCGCTGCTAGCATGTACTGCCCCTGTTGACTGCAGCAGAGATATTGGCCAATATGTGTGGACATTCTGACACACCCTGTACAGTCCAGAGGTATACACAGAATGCCTTAGTGCAAAACATGTGTACCATGCCTGACAGCATGGATGTTAACAGCCATGTAGATGGGTATAATACATAACAACTGGTATACATATGCCACCATAGGTTATGCATTCACACACACCTGTCTAGCCTGACATGTACTACTCGCTGGTACAGGGATGCCATGGCCACATACTACCCACTAGATATTGACATACATCTGTACAGCATTCCACTGCTCTGTCTGACATACAAGACTGTTAAGGAAGGCCCGGCAGCAGTACATCTGGCAAGTATCTGCACATGACATCTCACTGGGTAAGTGCACTAAGCTGCTAGGCATGTAACAATGCACTGTGCAGGCTATAGGCAGACTGGCTCAACACTGGCCTACATCTCCTATGGGGGAATGCATATGAACCTGCATATATATCAGGCTGTACAGGCATGTCACAGCACAGGGTAAGATACACCTGTGTGAAAGTGCATAACCACAGGCAATGAGAACACAGCCAAATATGGCAAGCTATCATAATATTACAGTATATGGACTATCTGTTCAACACCATCCTCATATGTGCCACTCACACACTAACCCTACATATACTAGGCCACTACACAATTTGGTCTGATGGCTGACTGTGGTATGAGACATGTGTGTGTATTGCCCTACAAACATGTAAGCCAATACGGTAACATACAGTGGAGCAGCATGTATAATCAGATAGGATGGGACATAGGACGATGACAACTACCACAGTCTGTAGACAGGCCAAGGTACATATTAACAATATACACACTGTCAACATTCACCATAAGTACACAGACCTCAGTACTGTACAAACAACCACAGTATGTTCAGGTTATGTCATCAAATATAACCCCTACTGTACATAACATGTGTAGCAGTCTGATATCTCACTGGCTTGTTATCAGATATGATGACACTAATTATGGTGTACAGCACATATGCACCTCTTCATGCACGACATATGTGCAAAGGTTGACAAAGTTGGGGCTGGAAGCACATACACAGGGCCAATATTGACATGTTGCTGTGATAACCTCATACATTTATGTTGTAACAGGGTTTGTTGCAACATATGTCCTATGATGGATATGAAGTCAGTAACTGTCACGGCTTTCACCATCTACAGACAACAATCCTCACACTACCTTCTGCAGTCCACAGATAGATGCTCTGTGGGTAACACATGAAACCTGCTCTGTGGGTAACACATGAAACCAAAGGCACAACACACTGCTCAGTCTGCAGATGGGGATTCCCCATAAACATAGAACTGACATGATAGGTATTGAGACATGTAGGACAGCCATATCCACACACACACTCTTAAACCAACATTACTCCAAATGCTGTATAGCAGCACTTCCAGTCTGTAGTCAGGCCAAGCACATCCCCCTCCTGTGTGTTGTCCTGTTTCCACAGTGTATGTTGTTAGAGGTAAATCCCCAAACAACAGATCTAGTTCCTGCTCACAGTGAATGAAAAGGGCCAACACCAACATGATGTTCTTAGATATTAGAGTGTGTTTCCATGCAATTGGCTATGGGGATGTTACCACGGCTGTTCCACATACAATTGGCTAGGGGAGGGCTGCAATTCATGCAGAAGCTGCCAGCTGATCATGAGCATCATTTAAAATACACATGCTGCTGCTTAAACAAAGCAGGTGTAGGTCTCCACATCCACCAGAGAGGGAGTGGGAGAGGCAGAGATGGGTGGAAGAGTAAGACCTAAGCATGTTTGTGTCACGCACCTACCAGCACAGAGTATTAAATCCCTGATAGCTATGTAGTGCTATCACAGTTCCATGCAGTTATTGGATGCGCCACATGGGTTACCTGTTATGGAAACCTCAGAACATATATGTGATGGTGAGTGACATCTGCAACAGGGATACGGTAGCTATACGGTAGGTGACGTACATGTACCTGTCCGCATGAACAGGTACCACAGTCAACACAGCCACACCCTTACAGGGACGCACACACATTGACACACTTGGCAGGGCCAGGATTAAAACTCATCAGTAGTGGGATTGCCACAACACATCATGGTGCAGGTATCACATGCACCACACGGGTCATACGGAGGTTGTATGGGCTAAGGGTATGGGGAGGTGTCTGACATCAGACAGCATGCTTCAGTATGCCAATGGGGGTAGTAGTGAGTGTGGATGTGAACATACACACCATATAGCACACACACACAAACACACAGGGTGCCAGTACTGACATGCATGGGTGCATGTCTGCGTGGGTGTGTGGTGCTCATATGTGCCAGATGGCTATACAAGGCTAGGCGATGGGTATACCTTGGCATCAGGCCACATGACAATGCTCTGCATTGTGGCTCAGGGCTGTGGTTTCTGCATTTGACCACACAGGTGGGTATTGTATCCCCCATCCAGTCACCTGGGTGACAATTGTGTGTGGCCAATGCTGTGCATTGCTTGCCATGTATGGGTTCCTTAGTCCATGACATGGATGGTGTCTGGGATGTGCACATCTCCCACTTGCATGTACAGTGACATGTGGAACTGTACCTGGGGTGTCTGGCCCATGTTGTGAATACAGATTA
Source organism: Protopterus annectens (assembly GCF_019279795.1). Lineage (NCBI taxonomy): Eukaryota > Metazoa > Chordata > Ceratodontiformes > Protopteridae > Protopterus > Protopterus annectens. The sequence goes on along the minus strand of NC_056736.1, from coordinate 194,657,893 downwards.
GATGTGCAGTCTTGCCCACCTGTGGTGGGAACTGGTAATGGGCAGCAGATTCACCCTGTGCCTACATTGATAGCATGCTAATGGCATTCCCTGGTGTTAGTGGCAGCTGCCCATACAGGGCATGTTTTCAGGCATGGTATGCCCTTTGTGGGTCACATGTGATGGCACCAGAAATGTTGCAGGTGTCCATTGAGGAACATGGGAAGGGTCCACTGTCTGCATGTAAATGCATATTGGATAGAGTGCCATGCCCTCTGTAGCCCACTGCTATCACTCCATAGTTGCTATCAATGGCCAATATGCAGTGTACTACCCACAAATTGGCTGTTGCCTAGGCATGTGTGTGTATGAGACATGGGTTGAGAGTGTGCTCTGGGTAATACTGGGGTTGCTAACTGTTATTACCTGGCCTTGATGTCACATGTATGGGTATGGCTTTCCACCCTAGCCTCCCAGCCATTTCACATCTGTTATCCATTTACAGTGGACATTGCGATATATAGTAGGGCCACCATATAAGAATTATGCAAAAGCCACTCCACATTTACCACACATAACTCATAACTACCTCCTCACAGGATATGAGCATCAAACACACACACACACACACACACACACACACACACACACACACACACACACACACACACACACACACACACACACACACTTATTAAGTCTGGGAGTAGAACCCCCACCTAACTAGTTTATTATACTACAGCACTACACAGCTATAGTACATGCCATGGAGATTACTGGAGTACTCCTTCCCCAAAGGTGTATATCACATTGGATAACATCAGCAGGATTGCCAAAGTAGGACATTCTGTTTGTAGGGAGTGCGACTAGCCTAAAATGCATTACTTCCTACACAGACAGTGACACACACACACACACAAAACATCCACAACTGACATGTGTGAGTATAGAACCCCTAACAGAAGTCTATATCACACTACAGCAGGGAGCTGTTATAGGACACACCATGGGGATTATTGGAAAACTTGTTCCCCAAAGGTGTATTTCACAATGAATGATATCAGCAGGATTGCCAAAGTGGGACATTTGAATTGGTGTGAGTGTGACTACCCTATAATGCATTGTTCAATACACAGACATTGAAACACACACAAAAGATCCAGAGCTGCCATGGATGGAGAAGGAACCCTAACACAGTTGCAAATCACACTACAGCAGTACATAGTTCTGGCACATGCTACAGAGATTACTGGGTTGCAGCCTTCCCAGAGGTGTATTTCTAGGTGGGTGACATCAGCAGCCTTGCCAAGGTTCAGCATATGAATTGTAGGGAGTGTGAGTACCATAAAAAGCATTGCTCTCTACACAGAATCACACACATACTTACCATGTCTGGGAGTAGAACACCTACCTAACTATTTTATCACACTATAGCAGTACGCAGTTACAGAATGTGCTATGGAGAGCAACTTTCCCAGAGGTGTACTTCTAGATGGATGAATTAGCAGCCTTGCAAAAATTGAGTATATGAATTGTAGGGAGTGTGAGTACCCAAAAAAGCATTGTTGTCTACACATACAGAGTCAGACAGACACACATTTGCCATGTCTGGGTTTAGAACACCTACCCAACTACTTTATCACACTATAGCAGTATGCACTTACAGGACACTCTATGGATATACTGAGCTGCAACCTTCCCAGAGGTGTATTTCTAGGTGGATGACATCAGCTGCCTTACCAAAATTGAGTATATGAATTGTAGGGAGTGTGAGTACCCTAAAAAGCATTACTCTCTACACAGAAAGACACATAAACACACTCGCCATGTCTGGCATTAGAACACCTACCTATCTATTTTATCACACTACAGCAGTGCGCAGTTACAGGATGCACTATGGTAATTACTAGGCTACAATCTTCCCCAGAGGTGTATTTCTAGGTGGATGACATCAGCAGCCTTGCCAAACTTGAGCATTTGAATTGTTGGTAGTGTGACTACCGTAAAAAGCATTGCTCTCTACACAGTCAGACAGACACATACACAAACACTTGCCAGGTCTGGGATTAAAGCTCCTACCTAACTAGTTTATCACACTAAAGCAGTGCACAGTTATGGGATGTGCCACAGAGATTACTGGGCTGCAACTCTCCCAAAGGTGTATTTCACATTGGATGACCTCAGCAGGCTTGTCATAGTAAGGCTATGGGGAGGGCAGTGTGTGTGCATGGGCCATTACCCATTCATCTAGGGGTTAACACACCACATGCGGGCACACACAGGGTCATATTTCACAGGTACATGTATACAGCTGCTAGATGACTACTTCCTTCTACAGTCATGTTGCACAGCTGGTACGTGCACCACATAGTCTGTCATGCTGACAGATACTGGTGTCTAGTATCTGCAGTGAGTGACATCTGCACCTCATGTGTTTGGGGCCCTTTGGCTGTGTGCTGGGTGGGACAGGCCTGGATGGCTCCTTGTCACAGTCACCCTCTTTCACACATCTATGTCCGTCTACCTTTGGCTTATTATAGTGTGTTGTCCTTACATATATGTCTGTATTCCTATCCACTGTGTGTGCAAGGCATGAGTGGTACATACTGACGAGTGTCTGCACTAACAACTGCAACTGCCATATATGTCTGGTCCACTGGTGTTTGCAGACATGGCCTTCATGTGTTTAAGTGTATGATTATGCCCAGTATGGCCATCTGTATTGCATGTGTGGATTGAGTCAAGGTAGTTTGTACTGCAATGTTGACCTTTGTGTTGTACACTGGCAGGTAGCATGTTGTCTCTGCAGGGTATCCATCGATCATTTCGCATTGACTTTTACTACATTTCTGCATAGCAGGGGGCACACCTGACTGTTTCTACATATCTACACAGGATTGGGGGGCACACCTGACTGTTACTATATTTCTAGAGAGGATGGGGGGCACACCTGACTATTTCTACACTTCTACACAGGATTGGGGGGCACACCTGACTATTACTATATTTCTATGTAAGATGGGGGCACACTTGACACTTGTACACATTTGCTAGGACTGTACTGGTATATTGGGTACTCCATTTCAGTCTGTAGTCTTACCTATCATGCTGGCTAGAGGCATACCAGTGTACTACAGATCTTAGCTTTTAATTACCCACATATTGGTTTGCAACATCCTACCCTTTAGAACTGACACCCCACTGCCTGACCTGCTATAGTCTGTCTGTGTAGGCCTTGGGGGGTGGTTACCCATAGGCCTCATTCAGAGGCGATAGCACAGCCTTTGTTTGTGTTTGTCTACAGATGTCCTGCTGGCTGTGACTGTTGTTAGTTATGTGACCCCCCCCAACTGGCATGTGTGAGTCACTTACCTTGTGAGTGTCCCAGTATTGAGGGTGGTGCTGCAGGGCTGCCTATGTTGGATGCACATAGTACACTCCCTACATATGGTTAGGCACAGGTAGTGTAATGTTTGGCATCCCTATTACTCTATGTGAGAGTCGGAGAGAGGTGTTATTCCCTGGGTCCCTTCTGTGTCAGTGTATGTACTATGCGTTGCCTCTTTGCCAAGGCCAGGGCATGCTGGGCATGCCTCCTTCTGTCTACTGGGGCAAGCTCAGGTTGTTCCTCCTCTTAGTCACTCTGTGCCTGTGCAGGCCTTGGCAATGGTGGGGGCTGTGTGGACCTGCCCTGTGCTGTTCCTGCTGCAGCTGTTTCCACAGGTTCATATTGTGTAGCATGGCACATACAAGGATGATTTGGGTACATGTAGCTGGTGAGTACTGCAAGGCTCCACCAGATGTATAAAGGCACCAGAACCATGACTTGAGCATCCCAAACACATGGTCTACTATAATTCTGGTCTGTGCGTGTGCCTCATTATGGAGTTCTTGTTTGGGTGTGTGTGCATTTCTGATGGGTGTCATCAGCCATGGCTCCAGTGCATATCCAGCATCCCCTACTAGGTGACTGTGAGGGATGTCCCCAATGGCAAATCTCTTTTACAGCTGTGTCAGATGTCAGATGTGGGAATTGTGATAGCTTCCAGGGCAGCCAGCACACACATTCATTATTATGCCCTGGGCATCGCACACGACCTGGCAGTTGATGGAGGAGAAGCCCTTGTGGTTGATGTAGACCCTACCCTGCTCACCGCATGGTGCTTTGATGCATAAGTGCGTGCAGTCTATAGCACCCACTACCTCGGGTATTCTGCTATTTGGTGGAATGGTTGCATATTGCTCGCCAACGCCTCACGGGTGTTGAGGAAATATATGTGCTCACCGACATGTGCTGACATGGCATCCAAGAAGTGGTGGAGTACCCTGGATGCTGATGCCTGTGAAATCTCCATCATATCCCCAGTTGGTCTTTGGAAGGTACCTGTAGCTAGTATTCTTAGGCCTACACATACCTTGGTATCCATTGGGATGGGTTCCCCTCTGTTAGTTCTGTGTGTCAGGCATGGCCTGCACAGCTCAACAATTTGCTGTAGGAGGTCCCTGTCCACCCTATAGTGCTCCACTATCTCCAACTCATGTAGGCTCAGGTAGGTTACCCTGGGTCTGTACACTCTTCTTTGTCTCCTCATTGTGGGTTGGTCGACAGCATTCACATCCTCACCACCCTCAGCCTCTTCCACAAGCTGTATGATAGCTATTGCAGCAGCTATCATTTTCTGATGTGTGTGTTAAAAGTTCCCCGCTTCTTTACAGCGGTGGTGTATAGTGTGAGAAAAGACAGAGGGGAAGGTGTTTGCTTAGTTTATAGTGGTGTTCTGGGCTGGACTGTTCTTCTGCCTGTGTAATTGGCTGACTCTGATACATTTCACCTGCCAGCTAAGCTAGTTCTCCCACCTTCCTACTGCTGTTTTCCTTTCCCATTGCCTTCCTGTTTAAGCACATGCGTGTGCTGTGCAAACACAGTGCTCAAATGTGCACACTGCTGCTATTTCCTGGTTTAACTTCTTTTTTCTTCCTGTAAAACCTGGTGCGTGGCACGCACACCCACTTAAGCTTTGTAAAGAGTGCTAGGCAGATTTAGACACACCCCCTAGATTAGCTGTGCTAAGCTAGGAGCAAACCCAAGCCACAGGGCTCCAATCCGCTTACAGTATGTCTGACACCCCCCCCGCCCCATGATGTCACCGAACTCCTAGGCTTGCACCAAGGTATTCCTTCTCTTACACTGTTGGGACCTGACTCACATGCTGGGGAAAACTGGGATTCACTATCATTCCCCTCATTTGCATAGGATTGCCTGCTGATGCATAGTTATATTTCTCACACTGAGCCTCCCCCCATAGCAACTACTACTCACTGGCCATGTTATATTCTGCCTGTCATAGACTTGCATGGCAGAATATTGATTTTAGTTAGAATGCTTAATTTAGGTTTATTTTGTTATTTCCCCCCGATCCCGTTTGCACACAGCTGCCCTATGCTTAAACAGCCTAGATCGGCTAAAAAAAATAAAAGTTGATTATTTTATTTTTTTGTTTTGTTTGCAATGCCAATAGCCTTATAATTGGCCACTGGCATGCTTCCTCGGTGATATGCATCCTTTATCTGGAGCAGTCACAGCTAGATTTTGGATTTTGCAGAAGTGTACTCAGTTACTAACCAAGTACATTTCTGCAGATTACACTAGTCTTGCACGGATGGTCGCAAGCTTGCTAGATCACAAAATCACTTCATTTGCATGGATTTCTCCTACAAATAAGACGATTTGCATACAAGGGCTTATTCCATGCAGGATTAGTGCATGGGCTCTTGTGCACACCCCTGCAGGCAATTCCTGGATTGCACGGCAGACATATTGCCTTCTAGAGCTCCTGCACTGATCCTGCACACCGTGCAGGGCATAGTGAATCCAGGGGATTCTCTTTCATTTATTTTTTTATTATTACCTGTTTGAATAATATTCATGTAGTTGACATGCCTGACTACTCAGTGATTCCTGTTTGGTGATGTTAAAAGGCATCATATAAAAAATAACTCACATTTTATATCTGGTGTAATGAATAACTTCTGCTTCAATGATTAGTTATCTATGCAATGATATGTAAAACTGACCAACGATGAAATACCTCATCAGGTAATGCATTGCAAATGTATATAATACTTTCATTCATATATGCCAATTCTTCTTGCTTTATTCTGTTGTAGTGCACATTAAATTACATTCATAGTATTACACAAAATAAATTCTGACTTCAGAAACTATTATCATAGATGCAGTGGTGAGGGTGGAGTGGCAACTGTTAAGTTTATTTTAATGTGTCATTCCCTATTTTGCCTGAAAATGTTTGTTCATTAGTATTTTGATGTTACAGGTTACCACCACCTGAAAGAGTGGTAGTCCATTTAGCATTGTTTTTTTTTTGTCATATGTTCATTTATAGTGTACCTAATAGTTTTACAGGGATGAAATGAAAATATTTATAAACTTGTCCACCCACTCCCTATTCCAACTAAAAAGAAAACTGTGTCAATGAATCTAATTCACAGAAGTTCAAGCTCAGGTGAGTCATACAATTTGTATATTGATAGGCAAGGTGACAGTGCAACTGATTTGGAAGAAGCACTACCATGAGAACTGTAAGGTGAGTTACACCAATGTATGACCTGACACCACTGTGTGACCATGATCCTGACCTGGGACATAAGGCTCTGCTAGGTGCAGATGACCATTGACATGGCCTATGTTAAATGTGTTGGTATTGTTTACTGTGACTACTGATATTACTGTCTTAAGAAGTAGTGGTAGAATCATGTGATCTTCCTCCACATGAGCGAACAGTACCCTGCTCCCTGTCCCTCCTAAGACTGAGTCCAGATTGACTCTGATTTGTCTTAATTAGTGTAAAATGGAGGTAATAACTGTGCCACCATAGTACACATCAGTGTGACAATAGCCTTATCTCTTCTGCCATTACTGTAGTGTTGGAAATCATAATGCATACTCTGGAGGACTCTAACCATTTCCAGCTAAGTCTCTGTGACAGTGATCTGAGTCATAGCAATGGCATGGCACATTTCCTGTTGGGCAGTCAATGTTTTACATGCTTCCTATGGTGGTTGTAATTCCTTCACCTGACTCCCCTTTGTAAAGGTGTCACTGTAGACACCGTGGCCTCTGAATGTCTGCCATTATCGTCAAAGTGTTCTTCTGTGTGTGGAGATATGAGTTTAGTGGTGATGGGTTGTTCCTCTGATAGAGCTATGAATACCATGTCAAGCTGACTTTGACTTTGACTTGCACTGTTACTTTCTATAGAGTCAGTAACATCTTGTGAGGTGAGACATTATACTTGGAAACTGCCTGCCACTTCTCTCAGGCTGCTCATAAATATAAGTATGTTATCATCATCATCAGCAGTAGCAACATCAGCCTTTCTGATGCTAACACCATTCAAATTTAATGATGTAGTTAAACTGTTTGTTTCTGATGATGCGTCTCTGAACAGAAATTATTACAAAACATTAATAACAATCATAATGCAACAGCATACAGTATAGTCTGCATACAAGGGGATGAGTGGGAAGCTTACCATGCATGTTATCTTCATTTTTAATATTTGCTGATGTACAAGGCTCACCTAATAATATTGAACTGTGATGTGTTTAATGACATCATTCCTTGTCAGCATTCAATTCTTTCTGTATACTTATATGTCAATAATTTTAAACCAGCCTTCATGATCATTTGAATGCAACTGCTGCTGCTGCTACAGATATCGCTTAGATAGAACAATGTTCATGTCACCTCTAATTATTCCCTTTGCACCCTCTTCTGTACCATAGTCATCCACATAGAAGATGATTTCATCATCTGGTGTTAACTTAATAAGATTTGGAGCTACCTCCCCATAGTGGAATTAGAAATTGTTTCCTGCTTAGCCTTGATTCTGTCATGTGCTACAATATCATTTGCCCTTTCCTTGCACTGTACCAAGGTTCACTTTCTGCCTCTAGCTGCATTGATTTTACCTAGTTGACTCTAGGTCTTGTTCCTCTAAGCTTGGATGGGCCCCCCTACCAAACCAAAGTTTCCCATATTCCCATATGTCCTAAGCGCTGCCATGAGAACACGATTTTCCTCATGGCTGAAGTTATTCTTTCTATGCATTGATTCTTATTCTTTTATTATCCATCAGTACTACATTAAAAAAAAAAAAAAAAAATATATATATATATATATATATATATATATATATATATATATATATATGTAGATCTACTTCAGTAAATCAAAATACCATAACACTGAAATTTAGAAACTGAGGACGAAAAGACCGTAAATGAACATCAATGAAACTTAACAATGCTGAAATTTGTAAAGATCAAAACATCCAATGCACATGTCTGGAAGTACTCAGAGACCAAGCTGAAATCAGAAAAAAACAATCTCTACATTTAAACATATCATGTAAAAAAAAAATACCTTTTTCAATGTTTTTGCAGGGGGAGGGCAGCCTAATGCACCCCATGTGGGGGCTGTGCCCCACACCCCATGCAAATTATATATATATATATATATATATCTATATATCTATATATATATATATATATATATATATATATATATATATATATATATATATACACCAACTCTGAGATCACACTACAGTGGATAAATGAGTAAATTTCCCAATCCTCATTGTACCATGATCTCCATTCACAATAATTAAAAATGAAAAAAAAATTCCCTTACATGATATGTTTAAATGAAGAAGCTGTACTTCTAACTGCAGCGTGATCTTCATTCAAAACCTCCAAGTGCTTCTGGACATACACATTAGGTGTTTCAGTTTTTAAAAGTTACTGGAATTACTTTTGGTAGGTAAGGATGGGGAGATTTTGGAAAACTGACACAAGAAGGTTAAGTTTCCACCACTGCTATCTTTATCTGGTCTATTATCAGCAAATTATGATAAGAATCGGTTATGTCGGGTGATTACCATGAAATGTCATTAAGACAGGATTAGTTGATTGTAATAATTTTTGAGTGATATTGTTTTAGTCAGAATTCAAAGTCTGAACATTCTTGTTGATACTGGTCATGACTGTATTAACTGATAGGTGAAGTATAGGTTGATGTTATACAAGTTCAGGATAAGATTCAATGTCACAACTTGACAGGATAAGCAAAATGGTAACTAGGAAATTTGGATTTCAAGATAAATTCAAATGCAATTATTTATGTAGATGGAAGGTATTGTAGTTCTGAGTTCCACCATAGAGGAGCTTTTATGTCATGGTAAATGATAGTGTGAAGGATTGGGTTGAAAGACTGGGAATCTGTAATTGAAAGGAGAGAGTAAGAGCAGGACAAAAAGGATAAATACGAGGAAATTATTAAAGGCATAAGGAACAAAGGTAAAAAACATTATTTGAATACTAATCTCCAATTATTATCACTTAATTCATTCTTACTTTATCCTCTGAAGGACTCACTAATTATAATTGCTACTCACTGGCTGTAATCACAGTAGTAATAATTTGGTAATCTTAATGCTTCTGGATTTGTAAACTTAAGGAGTTCTTAACTATGATTGTGACTCTATCACTGATCCCTGATGCAGTTATATGGGTGATGTGTTTTTCTTACCTTACTGGATCTATAGCATTGTACTGGAATAGAATACACTTTGTATAACGTTAAATTATTTAAGATTCAAGCCAAATGTACATCTGTCAACATGATATAACCAAATTTAAAAAAAAGTACCGAAACTAACACAGCTGAAGGTAAAACAAAGAACTTTAATGTACAAAAAAGAGAGTAAGGGGCAGGTGTACAGGGTCATGAGACTCCACAATAATGACAAACAGCTTGATGATGCCTTGGAGACCTTGAAAATGGATTTTATAGATAGAGGCTATAAGGAAAAGAATATTGACAGTTGTATTACTGATGCATATAAGGAGAGAAGGGGCAAATGTAGGCCATATTACGATGCTGCATCTAGCACTGAAGCTATAGCTACAGAACAAAGGACAGGATTGATTAGGTTTCCCCTTGCATACTCTTCTGATGTTAGTAGTATATGTGACATTGTTAAAAAGAAATGGGGCATTTTGGATACTGTAGACAAATTAAGAAATGCCATAGATAATGTTCTGCACGTTTCTTTTAAAAATAACAAATCTTTGAAAAGGCATTTTTGCTATAATACATCTACTTTTAACAAGGTTTTACAGTCAGAGAGGCATGGCACTTTTAAATGCAGGAACTGCACAGCCTGCAAGTTTATACACACTAATTCTACCTACATATACCCTAACATGCTAAAAAAGATACAAACTTATATGCTGATTGCAGGACTAAGGATATTGTTTATTTCAGTTACTGCACTGTTTGTCATGTTTTTTTATAAAGGCATGAGTAATAGACAACTCAAAGACAGGGTGATGGAACATCAGAGAGACATTAGGAACAGGAAAGACACTAATGCTCTCGCTAAGCATATTATGTGCCAGGGACAGGAACATAATTTTAAATTTCTTGTGCTGGAGATCATTCCTGAGAGTCTAATAGGGAGAGACCTTAGGAATTGCACAGAATCTGCTGAGCAAAAATGGATTCTGTCTCTTAATGCTGATAAGACACCAGGTCTTAATGAAGTTGTCTCTCTTAAGCCTTTTTTAAAAGCTAGACCTCTCAAACACTAAGTGTAGGACTGTTTTTTTATATATCTTTTATGCTTTTTATATGTTTTACTTGCCTGTTGTGATATTCTTCTTTTAGATAATTGTTGCTTTGATTAGTGCCTTAATCGACTGATTAGCTAATGTTATTTAATGCTTTTATTACTACTTGAGAACAGTTTGATGAAGCAGTGAGAGCACACCGTGAAAGCACTTAATCTCTTTTGTGTACATTAAAGTTCTTTGTTTTACCTTCAGCTGTGTTAGTTTTAGTATTTTTTTGTTTTTTAGAAGTTTCTTATTATTGTACCATTCTATTTTTATTCTCAGCATATTTTTTGCACTTTATGATATGACCATATGTTTGCTGATTTTTCCAAGCATATGAAAAAGAAAAACACTAATACCTACCGATTCATACACAAACTAGAACTTGCTCCATTCTATCTAGAAACCTAATCCTAAAAATCCCAGAGCCCTGGAACAATCATTATAAAAAAGCAATTTAACTTAAGAAATGATCACAGCAAAACTACATTGTACACTATATAGATGCGACTGAAATACTGTGCCTTGACTTTAAGACATGGAGTAAGAATATTAGAGTGTTAGTGACACAAATAGTACAGTTATCTTTGGTGCAGAAGTCTGTGGGTTCTATTCCCACACCAGATAGATTGATTACAGACACTGAAGTGCAATCGGAGGGGGTGTTGCACTTCTGAGTGTGTTATTCAGATGAAATGTTAAACTAAGGCCCCATCTACTTGAGTTATTGGTAGCTCATGTGGAAATAAATGATCCCATGGCACCTATCAAAAAGAATAGTTTTGTTATTTATATACAAAAAGAACACTTATTTGCAAGATTTTTACAAATATTTACAGACGTACAAATATATAAATATACAAGTACAAATAAATTACATATATTCGTAATTTCCTTTGTAATCATATGAAATTTTCATTAGACCCCCTTCTCCTTTTCTCATAACTTCCAGCTGATTTTATTTAATATTTTTGCTATACGCCATCTACCATTAAACATAATTTCATATATTCTTTCATTTCATATAACCCATATGACATAAAATAACTTTTTATCTCTTCCTTTAAAATATTCTTTGCTTCTATTCTTACAATATCTATCTTTAATCACATCCATGTTTATTTTATCCACTTATTGTATATATTTGAACAAAAATCTGCTTTATGTAGTTTTTGCCATAACATTTTTATTCTTTTGCATTTCAAAGACACGTTACATACTTTCTTCTTCTTGACAATGTAAACATATTATATCACTTTTCTTTTTATATCACATATTTCTTTTTACTAGTAATTCATATGTTAACTGTCTGCACAAAAAGTCTTGACATTTTGCTTTCTGATTATACCATTTGCTTCTTATTTTTATAGCTTTCATTTTTCATCTGTTAGATTTTCCCATGGTTTACAAGGTAATTTTTTACCAATACATTCTTATACCATACTTTTCTATCTTTTTCTATAACTTTTATTTTACACAGAAGTATTCTTTCCTGGTAACATTTTATGTATCAATTTATACACTATTTTCGCTTTTTTTATCTTTTTTATCATGCCCCAAAATTTATCATACTTATATTTATATAATTTTACTACTAATTTCTCATCAAATTTAATGATCCTGCATATACCACTCATTTTATTAACCCTAATCCTCCTTCCTCTTTATTTACATACAAAAGTCCTCTTTTTGCTGATTTTAATCTAGAACCCCATATAAATTAATATATATATATATATATATATATATATATATATATATATATATATATATATATATATGAATCCCCTACAGAATTTTGTAGCTTAAAACATCAAAATTCATATGATCGCAGATCATATGACTGACGTTTTAAAACTTCGAAATCTTTAAGAGAGATCAGCATACAGTGCAGAATGGGATATTTCCCTTTTCCTTGCTATAGTGTGATCTCGGAGTTGGTATATTTAAGTAGAGGGGGTGTGGGCAGTCCAGGGGAGCTTGCCCCCTGCAAAAACATGTTTTGTAATGTGCTGACTGCTTTTTTGGGGAGGTTCTTAATTTCGAGAGTCCAAGATCTAGAGGTTCTCAATTCGATATTCTAAACCTCGGGATTTTGGTATTTTGAAATTAAGAAGTGAATATATATATATATATATATATATATATATATATGCTATCATTCATTTTCAAATACTGTTGGCAACATAAGTACACTTGCTAAGTATGTTATCAGTACTGAATTCATAAAGTAAACTCCTTTTTTCTAAATGGTAACTTATATTTTCTCTAGAAAAGACAGATTTGTTTTATTCCTTCTGCTGTTTTTTTTCTTCATTGAAGTATACTTACATATTTATTCCCAAATGTTATACCTACACAGATATTTCACTCATTGTAAAATATATACCCCAATCTTTAATACGTAACCTAAACCTTTACTTTTCTCTTTATTTAAAGCTGTGAATATCACCTCTAGACATTCAGTTGTGCAAATTATTACTTTGTTTATCCATTTTTTTTTGTAGTTATTATAATGTCATCTGCATATGTTAACAGAACTGGAATTTTTAACGTTTCATGTGTTATATACCCAGGCTCTTTAATTTTATAATATTTTACATATTATCACAGTCATAACTAATACAATGAGTATACAACTCATTGGACTTTCCTGCCTTACACCACTTTTCATATGTACCTGTTGGTGTAACCTGACATTTATGAGTAATTTTACTTTATCATTACTGTACACTGGTATACATAATTTCTAAACTTTCTTACTTATATTATATTCCTTCATTACTGGCCAAAAGATTTCATGTCCAGTTATGTCAAATGCCTCATTAAAATCTCTTGTCATGATTTTTGATTTTTCTTTTTCATTTATAATATCATCCACAATTTCTCTGACTAACATTAATAAATCTTGACAGCCTTTCTTTCATAAATATCTTATAATCATTATTATTCAATAGTATTCTTTCACCAGTTTATAATTGCCTTCTATTTTCCTTCTTCCATATGAATTTAAGTATACCATTGCTTAATTCCTTATACACAAGACCTTCATTTAACCATTTATTCAAAATATTTATTTATTTATTTTTTTTGCCAATCCCTTACATTTTTATACAATTCACACTTTATTTCTTCTGGCCCTGCAGCTGGATCTATATTTACATCCCTAACAGTTTATTTGTCTCATTTAAAGAAATCTCTTTTTCCAACTATTTATTCTCTTTTGTCTGTTAACTGTTTTACTTTCCATGTTTTTGTCACTACTTTTTCTTTAAACATCTGTTGTACATATTGTAATACACTATTTCATAATTGTTTCCTGAGTTGTTTCTATTTCTCCTTTTACATTTTTATTTATTTCATTACACTACCATCTTCCTTTACTAATCTGATTAACTCAATATTTCTCTTCTCCCTTGTAAAAAACATTTTTGCTTATGTAACAATTCTTGTATTTTTTCTTGATTTCTTTCATAAATATTTTTTGTCAGAGTGCTTTCTGTCATTATGTTTTAAATCTTCCAGTGCATTGTTATATGTTCTTTTATAGTTTTCTTTCTTTACTTTTCTCACATAATATTGCACACAGTAAAAAACATTTTTATATTTTTCACTAAATATCATCCACCATTCAGGCCATTTTTATAAAGTGTTCTTATAATAGCATGATCTTTCCATAACTGTTTTACTAATCTCTTCCTTCTTCATTTCATACTTTCTCATTTAACATTTTTATTCCTTTGCCTATTATATATATATTCCTTTTTTTTTTCCTTTATCTTTAGTCATATTGCAAGATGATCAGAAAATCCTGTTTCAATTACCTCCTCTTCTCATGCAACTAAAGCTTCTGATACTATAAAATAATCTGTTTCAGTTTTATACATACCCCTTCTGTAACTCCATGAGTTTTGAGACAATCCCCCAGTTTCACTAATCCTCTGTGCATGACTACTCTAGTCCTGCACAGAAGCGCCAGTCTAAGAGGAGGACGTCAGCGTGCCATGCATATTAAGGAAGGCGCGCTGCTTGAACACCTAATGCTACATGGAGCCTGGACAAGTACAGGGGGCATGGCTGAGAGCAGAGCTCTCAGAATAAACATGCCCCTG
>NC_056736.1:194630601-194638101 GCF_019279795.1 Protopterus annectens | reverse complement strand
TTAGGTGGGGCGTTAGTCTGTTCTGTAGTTCATGCAAGACGCAGCCTGTGACACCATCTGGCCCCATTGATGCTGTGTTTTTGGCTTTTGAAAGGGCTGTTTTCATCTGTGCTTCTGTGATTTCCAGGACACTACACTTTTCCAGTATTGTTGTGGGCCCTTTTGAAGGTGAGAGGGAGGTGAAGTTTGCACTGAATCTTTCTGCCAGGATGTTGGCAATATCAGTAGGTTCAGTATATTTTGTGCTATTTTGCACTAACTCAGAGCATATCTGTGAGTTGCCACTTAGATTCTTGGCATAGCTAAAGAAGGCTTTGTGGTTATCTTTCGAATCCTTGGCTATATTTCTTTTGAAGTTAGACTTGGATGATTTTATGAGGGACCTTAGTTTCTTACTGATACTGATCAGGGATGTCTTTCCTTCTTGGGATTTGCTTTTTTTCTGAATTAGTTTCTTCCTTCTGTTGTATAACCTGTTTATGGCAGGGGTCCACCAGACTGTTTTCCTTCTCTTAGGGGAATGAGTCTTGGTCTTGCTAGGGATGGCACGATCCATGCATCCTTGTAGGTGCTCATAGAGTGCAATTGTAAATGATTCTGCATCTTGGGCAGTGTTATCCTTTAGCGTGGGGGCTGTGAAACTTATAACCTCTGCCCTAAGTAAGGTGAAGTTTGCTTTAGAAAAGTATTTCACTGTGGTCTCCATGGTTGGGGGTGGTGGTGGGGTGCAGACATCCAGGGTGATTAGTTTATGGTCTGATTTAACCAGTGACGGGTTGACCTCTGGTACGGAACACCTGTCACCCATGTTGGTGATGACCAGGTCCAATATGTTGTGGCCTCTGGTAGGGGAGTTTACCAGCTGATCCAGGGCATTTCAGTTGATAAATTCCAGGAAGCGCTGAGCCTGGGAGTTTGTACTCAAGTTATTTTCCCAGTTAATTGTAGGGTAATTGAAATTGCCCAATATCAGGGTGTTTGGTAGGAACTTCATGTTTTCCACTGTCTCCAGAAAGGCGGAGTGGTGGTCCTGGGTCATGGAGGGTGATCTGTAAAAGGCCACAATTTGCAATGCAGATTTTCCCAATGTTAGTTGCACATGGATGATCTCAGAGGTATCATGCTGCGCCACTAACCTAGAGGTGTGAGTATCCTTGATGAATATGGATACACCCCCTCCTTTTGTGTTTCGGTCCATGTTCTGTGGCCGAAATGTGTGGTATGAGTTGTAGCCCAGTAGTGCTGGAGTGCTCTCTGGAGCCTTGAACCAGGTTTCAGTTACTGCACAGATGTCGACGTTCTCCATACTTAGGAGTGCTTCGGGTGCATGCATTTTGAGATTTTAAACTCCTGGCGTTGAGTAGCATAATCTTCATTTTTTTACTTGTGCTGTTTACAGAGGTGGGTTTGAATTTTGAGCCTTGCCTAAAAAAGGCACTATGGGGGCAGAAAGAGCCTTGGCCAGTATTAGAAAGCCAAGGGGTGACAGGTGCAAGCCATCTCTTGTGAAGCAACGCGGCTTGTCGAGCATGTCACCCCAGGCTGACAGACACTGGATCCCCTTTGAATGACACCAGAAGCTTAGCCAATTGTTGAAATTGATCATTTTTTTCTTTATACTGAGGTACCATTCTTGGTGAGGGCAGGATGCTACTCAGGGTCAGGGTCATACCCGCCTGGCCTACATGATCAGAGAGCTCTTCCATGTCTCTTTTCATGTACTCCAGGGAGGTACATTTCAGGTCATTCACACCAACATGAACAATGACAGAGTCATATTTGTACTTGTTCTGGAGTGACCTGAGTGCTTGTGTTATGTGGCAGACACTGACTCCCGATAGGCAGCTAACAGTAACCTTCTCCTTGTCTAGCCTAGTGAGTGGGGTGTCAGTGTGCCTGACTATTGAGTCACCTATTATTAGTGTGTTAGGTATGTTATTTCACCTTAAGGGCTGTGATTGTGTGGCACATTGATTTATATATATATATATATATATATATATATATATATATATGTATATAGATATGTGTCTGTCTGGCGGGGAGGAAATAAGGTTGTTGTTTCGGTCCAAAATGCAAGCGGTGTAGTTGCAGTTAATTTAGACCCCAATGGGGTTGTTGGAATTGATAATGCTGATGTTAACAATTTGATTGTCAATCTGTCTAGATGCACATTTGATGTAAACCAAATTAAACTCTTGAATAAAGGACTTGGATATGTACCATCTTTTTATGTGTCCCACTATGATGTTGTGAAAGATGTAAAGCAATTTACTAGAAATCTGAATTTAAAATATTATTTTGCACACCAAGCACAAAATGTTAATAGTAGTATGGATGATAATTTCCATTTTAGAAAATCTGAATTTCAACCCCCATACAGCGCTGTGGTTAAAACTTTTGAAAACTTGGTATTGCAAGACATACAAAGTAATTGTACTAGCATTTTTGTTAATCATGCCAGGAATCTTAATCAAGATGAACATGAGGCTTTACAAACTCTGGTTAATAACAAGGATATTATCATAGTGGGGGCTGATAAGGGTGGGGCGACAGTGATTTGGGACAGGACTGAGTATACTCAGGAGGCCTTAAAACAGCTTAATGACCATGTCTCATATATCAAGCTTCCAATGGATCCAACATATGATTTCAAGAGTGTAATAGATGGTTTCTTAAAAAGGGCATCTAAAAGAGGTACTATAACTGAGACCCTATATAAACAACTCACAGTTGATATACCTAGGCATCAATACTTTTATCTTGTCCCTAAGATACATAAAACTTTGGTAGGTACCCCTGGCAGACCAATAGTGGCAGGTAGAGGTTCTTTGACTGAACCTCTTTCAGAATATCTGGAATATAGGTTGAAGCCTCTTCTGAATCAGGTTAGGGCACGTATTAAAGATACCACCCAGTTTTTATCTTTAATGGGGGATTTACAGATACCTGTGCAGGCATATATAGGGACTTTGGATGTCCGATCCCTATATACCAGTATCCCCCATCAGGGTGGCATTCAGGCCATACAATATTGGTTACTTCAAGCTGGTGTTTACTCTAGGGATGACATGGATTTAATCATTAATATTCTCACTTTGGTATTAGAACATAATGTCTTCAGTTTCCAGGGTCAATGGTATCTCCAAAGCAAAGGGACAGCTATGGGGGCGACGTTCGCCCCAACATATGCTGACCTATTTATGGGTTTTTTTGAGATCAAATACATTTATCAGGCTGAGTTCCCATTTAAAGAACAGCTTATGATGTGGAGGAGATACCTAGATGACTGCTGGGTGGTTTGGAATGGGCCTGAGGGGGAATGGAATGATTTTGTTCAGTATTTGAATAGTAATGTCTTCGGGATAAAATTTACAGGTAAAATACACCTGTTTACGGTGGATTTTCTTGATGTGCATGTCACTAAGACATTGGATGGCACAATAGCCACCACAGTACACAGAAAACCTTTTTCGAAGAATTCTTTACTATTGGCAAATAGTTGTCATCCACCCCACATAATAAACAACATACCTAAAGCCCAATTCCAACGTATTAGAAGAATTTGTTCCTCTGATGAGGAATATGATACACAAGCAGCAGTCCTCAAACAGAGGTTTATGGATCGCGGATATTTAGAACCCAAGTTGAATATAGCCTATTCTGCAGGCCGGAAGCTAAATAGAACACAGCTGTTAGAATCTAAATCTGTTGATAAAGGCAATGATGCATCAGGAGTGAGATTTATCACCAGCTATGGGACTAATACTTTTAAGATCAAGGATATCATCAATAAATATTGGCATATTTTTACAAGTGACCCATTCTTTTCAGACATACTACCTGATAAATGTAGTTTTGGTTATAGACGGGGTAAAACATTGGGTCAATGTTTTTCACGTTTTAAGAATGAAGTTCCTAGTTCAGGATATAAGTTTAGTGGTCGCCCAGGTTGTACCTTTTGTGGTAACTGCAAATACTGCAAACTAGTGTCCAGAACTTCGTCATTTACATCTATAAATACTAGTAAGGTCTATGACATTAGACATCATATTAAATGTAGCAGTACTTGGTTGGTTTATATGGCTGTTTGTAAATGTGGTGCTTTTTATGTAGGACAAACTTCCTGCAGCTTTAAACAAAGGATAGCCCTTCACATTAGTGATATTAAATGTAAACATGAAAGGAGCGCCCTATATAAGCACACCTTAGTACATACAGCCTCGCATTTTGTATTTGTAGGGATTGATTTGTTACAATCTAGTGTTGCCAATGTAGCCTTTAGACATCAACTGTTAAATAATTTGGAACGTAGATGGATTGTCAATCTTGGAGCATTATTCAAACCTGGGCTCAATGATCACTGGTGATCATGGTGGTTACTTTGATCCTCTAATGTGTATATGTATCAATATTGAATCTCTTTAATATAGAGACTTATTTATATGTGTACTTTGATTTAATAATATTGTTGGGGGTATCAGTAGGTTAGATTTTGTCTTAATGTAGTGCTAAGTTTTATATTATCATATGAAACTACTAGTTTAAAAATTTGTTACATGTATCAAGTTTTATTATATGTATGTGTTTATGTGGAACACCACTAGGGGGCATGGTGAAATCCGGTTATAAAAATGGATGCATTATGTCAATTCTGCACTCACTGATGATGCTCTTTGGAGCGAAACCGGTTTGGGGGTGGGGGATGTGTAACATTCAATAAACAAGCTCACTCTAAGCTGCTCGTGTCTCCTGTTTGTGCTGGAATTATCTTTTGGAGGTTTTTTTTTTATATATATATATATATATATATATATATATATATATATATATATATATATATATATATATATATATATATATATATGTGTGTGTAAATATACACATATATATAGCTAGGATATGATGCAGCAGTTAAGAATTACATAGGTTCACAGGCCGTGCCAATGGGGGGTGAGGGGTCCAATCAACAAATGTGTAACACTTAGCATCACCACCCCCCCCAGCTAGACAGGTGAAATATACAAACACACAATACAAGCAAACACGCCACTGCTTCCCAGACTACAGGCAGGATACTACCAGTGGGAGAGACCCACCAAATCTAATCTTGAAACAAAGACATCAATGTCCCTTGTGGGACAACTCAAAAATTAACGATGATGGAGTCAGTCCCTGTAATGATTTAACTAACCAGGCCAAGTACGTACACGGACTACTAGGTTGGGCAAGCCTGAAGACCCATGGCTCGAGACAATGTACGACATGTGTCCTGAGACGTGGAGAGTGGGCAGTGTGTAGTGGTGTGGTTAGACCCCACCTGCCCCCACAATAAGGATGAGTGCTGTAGAGGAGGGGCGGATCGGGGAACTATGGGTATGCAATTATTGGCCTAGGCATGCAGCTGTTGGCTGGTGCAGTTGTATTCAGACTGCCCCAGGGATGTAAGTAATATTTCGAATTGGGCAGAGCTTCCGCCCATATCTCTCAACCTCTTAGAGCAAAACCTCTGAACAGAATCTAAACTGTTGGGGGGACAAATAGGGACAGAAATTAAACATTCCACTTACAACCTTGGAAAGCTGATAGAATTATAGGTTATGCAATAGCATGACTCTTCTTAAGGATATGGAGTCTTAAA
This sequence comes from Protopterus annectens, assembly GCF_019279795.1. Lineage (NCBI taxonomy): Eukaryota > Metazoa > Chordata > Ceratodontiformes > Protopteridae > Protopterus > Protopterus annectens. The sequence goes on along the minus strand of NC_056736.1, from coordinate 194,632,460 downwards.
CTCAAATACATGTGTTTATTTAATGACTTAAGTTCCCAGGTATTTGCCAGACAGGTGCAGATTGTAAGAGGAACACACCATAATTATGAAGCAAAACTCTGGGCAGTCTATGGAAACTGTACAGTCAACAGGTATGCTTTCATCTAATGGGCAGCCATTCCCGGTATGGGTCCCACCGCAGCACAGTCCAGTTTACATGGCAAAGTACGGTATAACCATATGTATTGTTGCATAACCCACTACACAACATCTATAAACACATGGTTGCAACACCCCACTGTAGGCATGCAAGCCGATCTAACTGGCATCACAAGGTATTATTGTAGTCCTCACCCATGGGTGTGAGTGTCCAATGCAAACACTAAATGCAGTGTATATGCATAGCTGTTGTCATAGATGACATGGCCAGCTGTGGGCCTTCCCTGCAGCCGTCCTACACATTCCTGGATAATTCCCATACTAACTCCCCCCTTTGTGCCCCATGCACACCACGTACCTATCAGCCCCTGTTCCATTTCTATTAATGTTTAAGGTTACATGTAGGTGATATCCTCTTCCTCCACTATATTACCAATATCTGGAACCCCCAACCCACATGTAGTATCACAGCTGTCCCACAGTACACATGTAAATAACACATGAATGAACACCACACGCACACTTAGATCAGCACAACTCACCACCTTGTAAACCCCCCCCCCCAACTCACACTCTATACCATTACATCAACTAGTGAAACCGACACCTCTTGTCCTGCCTCGCATACAAATCCCAACATCCGACAAACCTTCCCTATTGCTCCCCATCCAATCATTCCTATAAGCTACTATACAGTTACAATGTCACCCCCACTACCTACCTATCTACTGCTTCACTATTCCCCTCTACTGTACCACACTGGTATGGAATAACTACACCTACCCCTAATACCTGCATGTAACCTATCCAGACCTGTTAAACAGGAATCCAACTTCTCCTTAAACTGACCTTTATCAACAGTCATACCTGACATGTAAACCTGACCTAAGCATGGATAATACCACCATGCTGACGTAAACTAAGCATGAAGAATGGGGGATGTAGCTATGTTACGTCTGTTACCACCTATTAATTGTAATAAGTATCTGGGGTCACTGTGGAACTCAACTCCCCGGGCCACCACTGACAATGGGCAAGCATATGATCGGATTGTACCGGTTGACAAATGTGAACTAAATACATGAAACTGCATATGTGTATGCGGGAACAAGTGAGTGTAAGCCTGTTTGGCCACCGGTATGCAATTACCACACTGGTGAAGCAATGTAGAGGCTAACCCAGTGCAAGACACCACAACCAGAGGTCAGCAATGCTGTGCTTTGTGCAAACCAATGCATGCCCGCCTACAAATGTTCTGCAGTGCCTTAGTCACTCTGTAGCCAACAGCTGTTGTTGTGGCCATTAACAAAATAATCTGCACTGCCAGGTTGCAAACCCTCATCCCTGCACACTATAGTTGACGTGAGTTCCACTAAGCTATGGCGGATACACATTCAGCTGCTGCGATCACAAACACATCATCCAGCACAGTCATCCAACAGTATAGGAAATGTGTATAAGTGTGTAGATTAATACCAGCAGACATGTGTCCCTTGCTCAGCCACAGTATTATGAGCAGTCTATGTGCATCACAGAACAGTGCCTGTCCAATCATACTGCGAGAACAGTAGTCCTGCATAATACTGAAGGGAATAATGATATATGGTGCACACTGTGGGGGCATGTGAGTGTGCTTCATGCACAGTATGTCACACATTTGGCATTGTTTCTGTGGAACCAGGAGATGAGGCTGGTCAGGTGATTGAGCAAACCACTGCTAC
>NC_056736.1:194608101-194625601 GCF_019279795.1 Protopterus annectens | reverse complement strand
ATACTCCCCCTAGCGCCGACCAACTGGCACATGGGGGGATCCAACATATTCTTATGGATCTTGGGGTTACCAAATAAAGCTGGAATCTTGGGGTTGGATATAGACATATAATTGAACACATCCAAATCTATCACCCCATTGATAAACATGTCATCGTAATAAGAACGGACATGTGATATGTTGATGTTCAACTCATTTTTAGAGACCTCATCAAACGTCTCAGAGGCTAGAATAGCTTCCATTCTCTTAATATAATCCTCCACATCCATAGCCACTAGACCTCCCCCTTTATCCGGCTGCATCACTCTGACCCCCAAATTGGCCCTGCCCTCCACCTCTGGTTGATCTTCTGGTTAAGGGCCTATCGTCTGTACCAGCCCACAGGGTCAATTTGGCTAACACGTTGGTTGACCTAAAATTGTTTACCAGGAAACTGAATTTACATCTCCTACTAGGGGACCAGTGTTCTTCTCCAAAGGCTTTTTCCATTCCCAGCACCTTTAATCCACCCCTGCTTCCTTCAGTCAACGTCTTTGATCAACTATGTGACCTGGACATTCATGCTACTCTCAAAACCAAGAAGAATGTTGGCTTCAATACTACCAAGGAGGAATTTGCTTTGCTTGAACTGTTATGTCACTCAGGGGTCAGAGTGATGCAGCCGGACAAAGGGGGAGGTCTAGTGGCTATAGATGTGGAGGATTATATTAAGAAAATGGAAGCTATTCTGGCCTCTGAGACGTATGATGAGGTATATAAAAATGAGTTGAACATCAACATATCACGTGTCCGTTCTTATTACGATGACATGTTTATCAATGGGGTGATAGATTTGGATGTGTTCAATTATATTTCTATATCCAACGCCAAGATTCCAGCTTTATTTGGTAACCCTAAGATCCATAAGAATATGTTGGATCCCCCCATGCGCCAGTTGGTCAGCGCTAGGGGGAGTATGACGTATGCTGAAGCTAAGGTTGTGGACACTATCTTGAAAAGGTATGTCATCAGTGAGGAGCACATCTGAAAGGATTCCTGGTCTTTTTTAGGCAAAGTGAACCGGATTCCATTCAAAACCGAGAATCACTTCCTCACTATTGATGTGATAGACTTGTATTCCTCTATGCCCCACTCAGTAGCATTGGAATGGAATCAAGCAATTTTGATTTCGAAACAAGCTCCTGCCAAAGAAATTTTGATGGTCAGAGAACTCTTAGACATAGTTCTTACATGCAATTATTTCTCCTTCAACAACCGATGGTTCCATCAAAAGATATGGGTGCCCATGGGGTCCCCTTGTGGGGCCAGTGTAGCAAATTAGGTGATGGCATTCTGGGAGAAAGAGTTTGTCTTTCCTAACCCATTATTTAAAGAGAAAGTCCTATTGTATACCTGATTTTTGGATGATATTTTCATCATTCTCCAAGGGGGAGGGAAGTAGCAGACTCCATCCTGGAATGCTTTAATACATCTACTGAATTTCTTAGGTTCACCTCTAACTTTTCCATGGAGAAAATTGCTTATTTGGACGTTGATCTGTCTAAGGATAACTACAGGGGTTGCTATATGGCCAAACATCCACTGTAAACCTACTTTTTCTAACTCATATTTGCACTTTGAAAGCAACCATCCCTTTCATCAGAAGAGGTTGATAGTCAAGGGCCAACTGGTCCGGGCGGCCAGGATGGTGACACGGGACAGTGATTTCTTAAAGGAATGTGAGTTTATCAGAGACCTCCTTTTGAAAAGGGGTTATCCCGGCCATCTGATTTCAGACCTCTGTAACGAGGTAAGTCGCAAGAGGGGGAATGGGGTATATCTCCCCATTTTGGGCCAGTCTATTGCAGATCAAGGTGTGTTGGTCGACGATACCTGGACTAGATCTATTCATCATTACTTACAGTTTGGATGCGGGGGCTATTTCTTCTATTATTATGAAGAATTGGTGTTTACTTACACCAGACAATCAAGGTCCTTCAGCTTTAGGGTTAAATCCTCAAGTCATTTACAAGAGAGGCTCCAACTTAAAAAACATCCTTGAAAGGAAACCTAGACCTACTCAGGCATGTTCAGGCATGTTCAAATGCAACATGTGCAGATACTGCCAATACGTGAAAGCGGGAACTTATTTTGCGATCAGAGAGAGAAAGTACAAAATCCAGGGGAGGTTCAACTGTGCCAGCACACATGTAGTTTACCTGGCCCAGTGATCTTCATGACTGGCCTTCTATATAGGGAAAACTGACCGGAAACTGCATGAGCACCTTTAGGAACATCTGTATGCCATTAAGAAAGAAAAAATGGCTAATGCACTTGCTAAACACATTAGCGAGTGCCCGGGGCATGGGTTTAGCTTCACAGTGATTGATCAGATTGTGCATGATAACAGGGGGGGGGGCTGTTTCCTATTTGTTGGAACTCAGAGAATTGCTTTGGCAATTGAGGTTGGAAGCATACCATTTTCCAGGCTTGAACAACATGTTGTCAATTTCCTGTGTTTTGAAATTTAAAAGTTTGATAAGGTAGTTTTTCTTTTTCATATGTTAATGTGCAAAATTATGATACATGTTTTTCAGTAGCCTTTGTTTTTAAAAATTTTTTTTTGCAGATGCATTGCTCCATCATGGGTCCAATTTATTAACCATGAAGTGAATTATTTGTTTTATTTTATTCTAATATATAGTTCTGGCTTCTTTTTTTCCAAGTCAAGCCTGTTGGCTATTGACTTATTGTTTTTTAATCCTAAATCATTAAGGGAGTGTTTTATATTTACATATGTTTTTAATTAGTCTTATGCCTTTTTGTATGTTCTTTTAAATATTTTGAAATTTTGTATTCAGACCACAGGTGGCAGTGTGGCAAAAGTGGGGAGCTATATTGTAGTATTTAAACAGGATGTGTTGAATGTGTTTATTTCCTGTTCTGAGGAAGTTGGTGAGGAGTCACCGATGAAAAGCTAAACAGAGACTTTGTGGCTTAAATAAACGTTGAGTACAAGTTTACTTACTTGATTTGGACATTTTTTACGGATTTTCGAATTTGGTGTGCAGATCCCTGGCTCCTCCTTGTATACTATGGTGTGCAGGCCAAGCCCTTCAATTCATACAACAGTAGACAAAGGATTTGCCTGCAAGATAAGTAACAATCTACAATATCAGATGTAGTTCGGTACCCTCCAATTACACCCTGTAGTCAAGTCATAGGGGGACATTCATTACCTGTGGTAATGTCAATGTATCTGTCACATGTATGGACCCTGACCAAAAAATGTTGTGGGAGTCCACGTTATGACTGGGATGATAGCAGAAATGCTAGCAGTAATTAATGATAGGCCATTACCTAACAACCCCTAACCTTATTACAGCAGGACAAAGCCTGCTATATGTGGTGGACAAAGGCAGGAACACAGGGCCATACTCACAATATTGCAGTTACACACCCTGGAACATGCTGGTGTTACAGGAGGTGTTGCAACATACCCTTATGCAGGAATAAGACATCATAGACACAAATGGATATAGCCATGTACTGCTAGCATGCAACACACACACTTTCAGTGTAATATCCGACACAGGACCTGTGTGGTGGACAGACAACACATGGTAGGCACACCTCTGTCCAGCTAGAGGATAGGCCCACAGTAGTGAGCTATGCAGACAATCTGCATTCCAAGGTAAACTACTATGAACGCACACATACACACACACACACACACACACACACACACACACACACACACACACACACACACACACAGACACACCCTGTAACACCAGTACTATACAAAGCATAACACAACTCTACTCACAGTTTGTCTGTATGTCCTGATCCTCCTACATATATGTGGCTGCCCTGAATGTGCCGGTTTTCCTGTAAGAGGTATTGCTACCTGCTGTCTGTAACTTTGATGACAACACACAGGAAAGATGTCCATCACACAGGGAATGTACAGGTTATACATCCACATGATGTAGGGATTCATAGTGGGTGGTAAGTACTACACATGTGTACTCAGATATATATATATATATATATATATATATATATATATATATATATATATATATATATATGACATAACAGTTCAAGCAAAGCAAATTCCTCCTTGGTAGTATTGAAGCCAACATTCTTCTTGGTTTTGAGAGTAGCATGAATGTCCAGGTCACATAGTTGATCAAAGACGTTGACTGAAGGAAGCAGGGGTGGATTAAAGGTGCTGGGAATGGAAAAAGCCTTTGGAGAAGAACACTGGTCCCCTAGTAGGAGATGTAAATTCAGTTTCCTGGTAAACAATTTTAGGTCAACCAACGTGTTAGCCAAATTGACCCTGTGGGCTGGTACAAACGATAGGCCCTTAACCAGAAGATCAACCAGAGGTGGAGGGCAGGGCCAATTTGGGGTCAGAGTGATGCAGCCGGACAAAGGGGGAGGTCTAGTGGCTATGGATGTGGAGGATTATATTAAGAGAATGGAAGCTATTCTAGCCTCTGAGATGTATGATGAGGTATCTAAAAATTAGTTGAACATCAACATATCACATGTCCGTTCTTATTACGATTACATGTTTATCAATGGGGTGATAGATTTGGATGTGTTAAATTATATTTCTATATCCAACCCCAAGATTCCAGCTTTATTTGGTAACCCCAAGATCCATAAGAATATGTTGGATCCCCCCCATGTGCCAGTTGGTCGGCGCTAGGGGGAGTATGACGTATGCTGGAGCCAAGGCTGTGGACACTATCTTGAAAAAGTATGTCATCAGTGAGGAGAACATCTCAAAGGATTCTTGGTCTTTTTTAGGCAAAGTGAACCGGATTCTATTCAAAACCGAGAATCACTTCCTCACTATTGATGTGATAGACTTGTATTCCTCTATCCCCCACTCAGTAGCATTGAAATGGATTCAAGCGATTTTGATTTCGAAACAAGCGCCTGCCAAAGAAATTTTGATGGTCAGAGAACTCTTAGACATAGTTCTTACATGCAATTATTTCTCCTTCAACAACCGATGGTTCCATCAAAGGATAGGGGTGCCCATGGGGTCCCCTTGTGGGGCCAGCATAGCAAATTTGGTGATGGCATTCTGGGAGAAAGAGTTTGTCTTTCCTAACCCATTATTTAAAGAGAAAGTCCTATTGTATACCCGATTTTTGGACGATATTTTCATCATTCTCCAAAGGGGGAGGGAAGTAGCAGACTCCATCCTGGAATGCTTTAATACATCTACTGAATTCCTTAGGTTCACCTCTAACTTTTCCATGGAGAAAATTGCTTATTTGGACATTGATCTGTCTAAGGATAACTACAGGAGATGCTATATGGCCAACATCCATCATAAACCTATTTTTTCAAACTCATATTTGCATTTTGAAAGCAACCACCCCTTTCATCAGAAGAGGTCGATGGTCAAGGGCCAACTGGTCAGGGCGGCCAGGATGGTGACACAGGACAATGATTTCTTAAAGGAATGTGAGTTTATCAGCGACCTCTTTTTGAATATGGGTTATCCCGGCCATCTGATTTCAGACCTCTGTAATGAGGTAAGTCGCAAGAGGGAGAATGGGGTATATCTCCCCATTTTGGGCCAGTCTATTGCAGATCAAGGTGTGTTGGTCGACGATACCTGGACTAGATCTATTCATCATTACTTACAGTTTGGATGCGGGGGCTATTGCTTCTATTATTATGAAGAATTGGTGTTTTCTTACACCAGACAATCAAGGTCCTTCAGCTTTAGGGTTAAATCCTCAAGTCATTTACAAGAGAGGTTCCAACTTAAAAAACATCCTTGAAAGGAAACCTATACCTACTCAGGCATGTTCGGGCATGTTCAAATGCAACATGTGCAGATACTGCCAATACGTGAAAGCGGGAACTTATTTTGCGATCAGAGAGAGAAAGTACAAAATCCAGGGGAGGTTCAACTGTGCCAGCACACATGTAGTTTACCTGGCCCAGTGTTCTTCATGTCCGGCCTTCTATATAGGGAAAACTGACCGGAAACTGCATGAGCACCTTTATGAACATCTGTATGCCATTAAGAAAGAAAAAAATGGCTAATGCACTTGCTAAACACATTAGCGAGTGGCCGGGGCATGGGTTTAGCTTCACAGTGATTGATCAGATTGTACATGATAACAGGGGGGGGGGCCTGTTTCCTATTTGTTGGAACTCAGAGAATTGCTTTGGCAATTGAGGCTGGAAGCATACCATTTTCCAGGCTTGAACAACATGTTGTCAATTTCCTGTGTTTTGAAATTGAAAAGTTTGATAAGGTAGTTTTTCTTTTTCATATGTTAATGTGCAAAATTATGATACATGTTTTTCAGTAGCCTTTGTTTTTAAAAAATTTTTTTTGCAGATGCATTGCTCCATCATGGGTCCAATTTATTAACTATGAAGTGAATTATTTGTTTTATTTTATTCTAATATATATTTCTGGCTTCTTTTTTTCAAGTCAAGCCTGTTGGCTATTGACTTATTGTTTTTTAATCCTAAATCATTAAGGGAGTGTTTTATGTTTACATATGTTTTTAATTAGTCTTATGCCTTTTTGTATGTTCTTTTAAATATTTTGAAATTTTGTATTCAGACCACAGGTGGCAGTGTGGCAAAAGTGGGGAGCTATATTGTAGTATTTAAACAGGATGTGTTGAATGTGTTTATTTCCTGTTCTGAGGAAGTTGGTGAGGAGTCACCGATGAAAAGCTAAACAGAGACTTTGTGGCTTAAATAAACATTGAGTACAAGTTTACTTACTTGATTTGGACATTTTTTACGGATTTTCGAATTTGGTGTGCAGATCCCTGGCTCCTCCTTGTATACTATGGTGTGCAGGCCAAGCCCTTCAATTCATACAACAGTAGACAAAGGATTTGCCTGCAAGATAAGTAACAATCAACAATATCAGATGTAGTTCAGTACCCTCCAATTACACCCTGTAGTCAAGCCATAGGGGGACATTCATTACCTGTGGTAATGTCAATGTATCTGTCACATGTATGGACCCTGACCAAAAAATGTTGTGGGAGTCCACGTTATGACTGGGATGATAGCAGGAATGCTAGCAGTAATTAATGATAGGCCATTACCTAACAACCCCTAACCTTATTACAGCAGGACAAAGCCTGCTATATGTGGTAGACAAAGGCAGGAACACAGGGCCATACTCACAATATTGCAGTTACACACCCTGGAACATGCTGGTGTTACAGGATGTGTTGCAACATACCCTTATGCAGGAATAAGACATCATAGACACAAATGGATATAGCCATGTACTGCTAGCATGCAACACACACACTTTCAGTGTAATATCCGACACAGGACCTGTGTGGTGGACAGACAACACATGGTAGGCACACCTCTGTCCAGCTAGAGGATAGGCCCACAGTAGTGAGTTATGCAGACAAACTGCATTCCAAGGTAAACTACTATGCACGCGCACACACACACATACACACACACACACACACACACACACACACACACACACACACACACACACACACACACACACACACACACACACACACACACACACACACACACACACACACACACACACACACACACACACACACACACACACAGACACACCCTGTAACACCAGTACTATACAAAGCATAACACCACTCTACTCACAGTTTGTCTGTATGTCCGGATCCTCCTACATATATGTGGCTGCCCTGAATGTGCCGGTTCTCCTGTAAGAGGTATTGCTACCTGCTGTCTGTAACTTTGATGCCAACACACAGGAAAGATGTCCATCACACAGGGAATGTACAGGTTTTACATCCACATGATGTAGGGATTCATAGTGGGTGGTAAGTACTACACATGTGTACTCAGATATATATATATGTGTGTGTGTGTAGATATATATATATATATGTATATATATATATATATATATATATATATATATATATATATATGTGTGTGTGTGTGTGTGTGTGTGTGTGTGTGTGTGTGTGTGTGTAGATATATATATATATATATATATATATATATATATATATATACATATGGCTATCTGGATAAGTACATGTCCATATATTTCCACCATATGTCCTGGACATGGAGCGTAGCCCTACCCCAACCCCTATAGTCCCAAAGTTGTAGTGCAAGGGGATGTCAGGTATGTATAGCAGGTATGTTAATAGATGTTTGCTACTGTCAATGGGATTGTCTTCACAGACATGGTGTGTGTGTAAGGTGACATCTGCTCATAACATGTGTGCTATTGGCTACTGACAGACATCCTAAGGTTATCATTGTACAGTACCTGCATATATAGCAGGCTTGACAGCCATGCCACAGCACAGGGTAGGATACACCTGTGTGACAGTGCATAACCACAACCAATGTGAACACAGCCACAGCCACATATGGTACGCTAGCATAACAGTACAGTATATGGACTATCTGTACTACACCATCCTCATATGTGCCACTCACAGAATGACCCTACATATACTGGGCTGCTACACAGTTTGGTCTGATGGCTGTCTGTGGTATGGGACATGTGTGTGTATGGCCCTACAAACATGTACGGTAAAACAGGACCATACAGTGGGGCAGCATGTAACATCAAATAGAAGGGGAGTTAGAACAATGACATCTACCACAGCCTGTACACAGGCCATAGTACATATTAACAATACACACACTGCTGACATTCACCATCACTACACAGACCTCAGTACTGTACAAACATCCACAGAATGGTCAGGTTATGGCATGAAATGTAATCCCTACTGTACATGGCATGTGTAGCAATCTGATATATCACTGGCTTGTTGTCAGATATGATGACACTATTTACAGTGTACAGCACATATGCACCACTTCATGCATGACATATGTACAAAGGTTGACAGAGGTGTGGCTGACAGCACATACACAGGGCCAGTATAGACATGTTGCTGTGATACCCTCATAAATCTACCATTGTAATGTGGTTTGTTGCAACATATGTCCAATGAGGGATATGTAGTAAGTAACTGTCATGGCCTTCACCATCAACAGACTGCAATCCTCACACTACCATCTGCATTCCACAGATAGATGCATTGTGGCTAACACATGAAAGCAAAGGCACAACACTGCCCATTCTGCAGATAACGCTGTAGATGGGGATTCCTCATATACATGAAACTGACATGGCAGGTATTGTGACATGTACGACAGGCATATCCAGACAAACACTGTTAAACCAACATTACTCCATATGCAGTATAGCAGCACTTACAGTCTGTAGTCAGGTCAGGCACACCCCCCTCCTGTTTGTTGCCCTCTTTCCACAGTGTATGTTGTTAGAGGTTAATCCCCAACCCATCTGGAATGCTGTTTGCCAAACGACAGTTCCAGCTCCTGCTCACAGTGACAGATAAGGGCCAACACCACCATGATGTTCCCAGGTATTGGAGTGCATTTCCATGCTATTGGCTATGGGAATGTTACCACAGCTGTTCCACATGCAATCAGTTAGGGGAGGGCTGCAATTCGTGCAGAGGCCACCAGCTGATCATGAGCATCAGTTAAAATATACATGCTGCTGCCTAAGCAAAGCAAAGCAGGTGTGGGCCTCTACATCTGCCAGAGAGGGAGTGGGAAGGCAGATAGAGGTGAATACATGTCAGGGAGGGGTGGGAGGGTAAAACTGAAGCATGTTTGTGTCACACACCTACCAGCACAGGGTATCAAACCTGCGACAGCTATGTAGTACTATCACAGTTCAATGCAGTTATTGGATGCGCCACATGGGTTATCTGGAGAACATATATGTGATGGTGAGTAACATCTGCATCAGGGATATGGTAGATATACAGTAGGTGACGTACATGTGCCTATCTGCTTGAACAGGTGCCAGCATCAACACAGCCACACTCACACAGGGATGCACAGACATTAACACACTTGACAGGGCCAGGAGTGCAACTCATCACTAGTGGGATTGCCACAACACATCAATGTGCAGGGAACACATGCACCACACGGGTCATACAGAGGTCGTATGGGCAGTGAGTATGAGGGGGTGTCAGACATCAGGCAGCATGCTTCACTGTGCCCTGGGGGGTGTAGTGTGTGTGGATGTGGACATACACACCATACAACACACACACACAAACACACAGGGTGCCAGTTTGGACATGCATGGGTGCATGTCTGCACGGGTGTGTGGTGGTCAACAGTGCCAGCAGGCTATACAAGGGTAGGCAATGGGTATATCTTGGCATCAGGCCACATGACAATGGTCTGCATTGTGGCTCAGGCCTGTAGCTTCTGCATTTGCCCACACAGATGGGTATTGCATCCCTCATCCAGTCACCTGGGTGACTATTGTGTGTAGCCAATGCTGTGTGTCACTTGCCATGTATGTGTTCTCTAGTCCATGACTTGGATGGTATCTAGGATGTGCACACTTCCCACATGCATGTACAGTGACATGTGGAACTGTACCTGGGGTGTCTGGATCATACTGTGAACACAGGTCATCATCAGATGTGCCAGTCTTGCCCACCTGTGGCAGGGACTGGCAATGGTCAGCAGGTTTACCCTGCACCTACATTGGTAGCATGCTAACAGCATTCCCTGATGTCAGTGTCATCTGTCCATACAGGGCATGTTGTCAGTCATGGTATGTCCATTGTGATTCAAATGTGAAGGCACAGTGGGGTTGCTAACTGTGATTGGCTGGCCTTGATGTCACATGTATGGGTAAGGCTTTTCACCCCAGCCTCTCAGATATTTACATCTGTTTTCCCTGTATGGTTGACATTGTGATATATAGTAGGGCCACCATAAAAGAAATTAGCAAAACCCCTCCACATTGCCTATAGGTGTCACACACTCACAACCACCTCTACACAGGATACGGGTTACAAACACACACACACACACACACACACACACACACACACACACACACACAGACACACACATACACACAGACACACACCTGTGATGTCTGGGAGTAGAACCCCTACCTAAATAGTTTACTATACTACAGCATTACGCAGTTATTGTACGCACCATGGGTGTTACTGAAGTACATCTTCCCCAAAGGTGTATTTCACAATTAATGACATCAGCAGGAATACCAAAGTAGGGCATTTGTAATGTATTGTGAGTGAGTAGCCTATAATGTATTGCTCCATACACAGACACTGACACACACAAAACATCCAGAACTGCCATGGATGGAGATGGAGCCCTACCACCATTCTACATCACACTACAGCAGTGTGCAGTTACAGAACACGCTACGGCGATTACTGGGCTATCACTTTCCCAGAGGTGTATTTCTAGGTGAGTGAAATCAGCAGCCTTGCCAAAGTAGAGTATTTGTATTGTACAGAGTGTGAGTAGTCTAAAAAGCATTGCTCTCTACTCAGTCACACACACACACACAAACACACAGTTGCCAGATCTGGGGTTTGAACACCTACCTAACTAGTTTATCACACTACAGCAGTACGCAGTTACAGAATGCGCTATGGCAATTACTGGGCTATTGCTTTCCCAGAGGTGTATTTCTAGGTGTGTGACATCAGTAGCCTTGCCAAAGTAGAGTATCTGTATTGTACGGAGTGTGGGTAGCCTAAAAAGCATTGCTCTCTACTCAGTCAGACACACACACACACAGATTCACACACAATTGCCAGGTCTAGGGTTCAAATACCTACCTAACTAGCTTATCACACTACAGCAGTATGCAGTTACAGAACACACTACAGTGATTACTGGGCTATCACTTTCCCAGAGGTGTATTTCTAGACATCAGCAGCCTTGTCAAAGTACAGTATTTGTATTGTACAGAGTGTGGGTAGCCTAGAAAGCATTTCTCTCTACACATTCAGAGACAGACAAGCACCCACACAAACACACACTCACACAATTGACATGTCTGGGGTTAGTACCACTGCCTAATAAGTCTATCACTACAGCAGTACATAGTTATGGGATGTGCCATGCATATTACTGAGCTATAGCTCTCCCAAAGGTGTAATTCACATTGAATTACTTCATCAGGCTTGTTATACTACTGCTATTGGAAGGGCAGTGTGTGCATGGGCCATACCCCATTCATGTAGGGGCTGACATGCCACATGCAGGCACACATGGGGTAATATGTCACAGATACGTGTATACTGCTACTAGATGGCTACTTCCTTGTACAGTCTTGTTGCACAGCTGGCACGTGCACCACATAGTCTGACATGCTGACAGGTATTGGTGGCTAGTATCCGCAGTGGGTTACATTCGCACCCCATGTGTTGGAGGCCCTTTGGCTGTGTGCCAGTTGGGACAGGCCCTCATGGCTCCTTGTCACAGTCACCCTCTTCCACACATCTATGCCCGTGTACCTGTGGCTTATTACAGTGTGTTGTCTGTATTCCTATCCACTGTGGGTGCAAGGCAGGAGTGGTGCATACTGATATGTGTCTGCACTGCAAAATGCGACTGCCAGATATGTGTGATCCACTGGTGTTTGCAGACATGGCCTTCATGTGTTTAAGTGTGTGAGCATGTCCAGTATTAGCATCTGTGTTGCATGTGTGGATCACGTCCAGGTAGTTTGTACTGCAGTGCTGACCTTTGTGTTGTACACCGACAGGTAGCATTCTGTGTCTGTAGGGTATCCATCGGTCATTTGGCATTGACTGTTGCTACATTTCTGCATTGCAGGGGGGACACCTGACTGTTTCTACTGTTCTACGCAGGAGTGGGGGGGGCATACTTGACTGTTACTATAAGTGTATGTTGGATGGGGGGTGCACATGACACTTGTACACATTTACTAGGACTGTACTGGTATATCAGGTACTCCATTTCAGTCTGTAGTCTTACCTAGCCTGCTGGCTAGAGGCTTACCAGTGTACTACAGATCCTAGCTTTGTTTACCTACATATTAGTTTCTGACTTCTTAGCCTTCACAACTTACATCCGACTGCCTGGCCTGCTGTGGTCTGTCTGTGTAGGCCTGGGGGAGGGGTCACCCATAGGGCAGAGTCAGAGGCCATAGTACAGCATTTGATTGTATTAGTCTTCACCTGTCCTGCTGGCTGAGACTGTTTTTGGGTATGTAAACCTTCCTGACTGGCATGTGTGGCTCTTATGGACACCCATGTCACTCAGGCCATTTCCTGCAGTGGGTTTGTCACCCTGTGTAGTACTGGCTACTATGTTGACTCCAGTATGTGTTACAGATGTAATGATGCCACTATAGGTGTCTACTGTCTGCTGCCTTGACATTTGGCCACCCAGTTCCCTTGCATGTTCACATCCATACCATAGCTGCAGGTAAACAAACATTCTACTCCATCTGGAAATTGGTAGTTTGATTGATTTACCTTGAGGGTGTGCCAGACTTGAGGATGGTGCTGGATGGCTGCCTATGTCGGGTGCACATAGTACACTCCCTATATATGGTTGGGCACAGGTAGTGTCATATTTGGCATCCCTTTTACAGTCTGTGCGAGTCAGAGAGAGGTGTCATTCCCTTGGTCCCTACTGTGTCAGTGCATATGCTATGTGTTGCCTCTTTGCCAAGGCCAAGGCATACTGGGCATGCCCCCTTCTGCCTACTGGGGCAGGTTCAGGTTGTTCCTCCTCCGAGTCACTTTGCACCTGCACATGCCTTGGCATTGGTGGGGGGCTGTGTGGCCCTGCCCCATGCTGTTCCTGCTGCAGCTGTTTCCACAAGATCATACTGTGTAGCATAGCACATACCATAACAATTTGGGTATATGTAGCTGGTGAATACTGTAGGGCTCCACCGGATGTGTCCAGACACCAGTACCATGACCTGAGCATCCCAAACACATGCTCTATTATATGTCTGGCCTGTGCATGTGCCTCATTATGGCTTTGTTGTTCAGGTGTGTGTGCATTTCTGATGGGTGTCATCAGCCATGCCTCCAGTGGGTACCCAGCATCCCCCACTAGGTGACCATAGGGGATGTCCACACTGGCAAATCTGTGGTACAGCTGAGTCAGATGCCATATGTGTGAATCGTCATAGCCAGGGCAGCCAGCACACACATTCAGTATAATGCCCTGGGCATCTCATATGACCTGGCAGTTGATGGAGGGGATGCCCCTGCGGTTGATGTAGGCCCTACCCTGCTCATTGGGTGGTGCTTTGATGCATAAGTGTGTGCAGTCTATAGCACCCACAACCCCAGGGTAGTTTGCTATTTGGTGGAAGAGACGCATATTGCTGGTCAACACCTCACATGTGTTGAGGAAATATATGTGTTCACTGGCATGTGCTGACATGGCTTCCAGGAACTGGTGGTATACTCTGGATGCTGATGCCTGTGAGATGCCCATGATACCCCAGTTGTGGTTTGGGAGGTAGCTGTGGCTAATATACCTAGGCCTACACATACCTTGGTATCCACTGGGATGAGTTCCCCTTGTCAGTGTGGTGTGTCAGGTGTGGCCTGCACAGCTCGACGATTTGCTGTAGGAGGTCTCTGTCCACCCTATAGTGCTCCACTATCTCCAGCTCATGTAGCCGCTGGTAGGTTCCCAGGGTCTGTACACTCTTCTCTGTCTCCTCACTGTGGGTTGTTCGGCAGAATTTACATCCTCACCACCCTCAGCCTCTTGCACATGTTGTTCTATGTTGCTTGCTGCAGCTCTTCTCATTTTGTAGGTTTGTTTTTTTAAATTTCCCTGCTTGTATACACTGGTGGTGTAGAGTATGGAAAAACCAGGGGAGAAGGTGTTTTCTTGGTTTATAGTGGTGATCTGGGCTGGGCTGGTCTGCTGCCTGTGTAATTATCTGATTCTGATACATTTCACCTGGCAGCTCAGCTAGTTCTCCTTGATTACCTTCCTACTGTTGTTTTCCCTTCCCATTGCCTCCCTGTTTAAGCTGTGTGCGCGCCACACAAACAGAGTGTTCAAATGTGCACAGAGCTGCTATTTCCTGGTTTAACTTCCTTTTTCTTCCTGTGAAACCCGGTGCGTGGCGCGCACACCCACTTACACTTTGTAAGGAGTGCTAGGCAGTTTGAACACACCTCTAGCTTAGCTGTGCTAAACTAGGAGCAGTTCCAAGCCACAGGGCTCCAATCCACTTACAGTATGTGTGACACCCCCCCCCCCCCATGATGTCACATATATCCTAGTCTTGCACCCAGCTATTTATACTCTTACACTCTTGGGACCTGCCTCAAACCCTGGGGAAATCTGGGATACACTATCCTTCCCCTCATTTCATAGGATTGCCTGCTAATGCATAGTCACATGTCCCAAACTGAGCCTCTCCCCTTAGCAACCATTACTCACTGGCCAGGTTGTTTTATGCCTGCCTTTGACTTGCATGGCAGAATACTGCTTTTAGTTAGATTGCTTATTTTAGGTCTGTTTCATTATTTTCCCCCCGATCCCATTTGCGCGTCTCTGTCCTATGCTTAAACAGGCAAGATTGGTGATACTAAAATAAAAGTTTTTTTTTATTATTTACACATTTTGCAATGCCAATGGCCTTCTACTTGGCCACTGGAATGCTTCATCAATGATATGCAGCCTTTATTTGCAGTTGTCTTTTCTCCATTTTGTAGTTTGCAGACACGTACTCGGTTACGAACCGAGTACATTTCTGCAGACTGCATTCATTCTGCACTGACAGCTGCCTGCTTTCTGGATCACAAATTACCCTCATTTGCATGGTTTTCACCTGCAAATGAGGGTAATTTGCATACAGGAGCTCGGTCCATGCAGGATTAGCCTAAGAGCTCACGTGCACATCCCGGGAGCTCGTTCCTGGATCACAAATCGTCCATATTGCTGAAAATAGCTCTTAAACTAATCCTGCACACTATAACAGGCTTTGTAAATCTGGGAGAATGTTTTAACTTACCATATTTTATAACTTGTAAATTTTTCGTTACATCATTTCCTTTCTATTTACTCTTGCCTCTTTAATTACAGTTAAAGTCTCCTGTTATTATTACATTCTTATTTACCACTAGATAGTCTAAAACCTGATGAAATAAGATTTCCCTTTCTTTGCAATTAGTATAAGCATGTTATAATTATATATACTTTATCTATTCTTTTAAAATATTTGTTGCTTCTCTTCTTATAATATCCATATTTAATAACATTCGTGTTTATTTTATCTACTTACAGTATTTTACATATTTGAACAAAAATGTGCTTTTCCATACATTTCCTTTCTTCGTTTTTCTTTTGTGCTTATCTTTTTAAAAATTTCTTTTTCTGTCTTTTACCCTTTAACAATAGAATTCTTTTTTCCCCTGCACTACCTCAAAATTTGTGTCTTCCCTCAGCACTTATTTCAGAACCTTCTTCTGTGTCCTCTTTATTGTTTTTTTCTGATCTATTTTTTCTATTTCTAATGCTTTTAAAATTTTTCCTCTCTGTTCATTTTCTTCACTTTCTTTTTCTTTTTCCTTACTTTTCTTTTCTTTTTTGCAATCTGTCCATAAATGTCCAACTTTTTTTGCCCTATTTTCCCACAAATATAAACATGTTTAACCACAGTCACTTATCAAATTTTCTTCTTTTCCTTAGTATTTTTGAGCACCCCTTACATAAAATTTTCAAAAACCCTTTTAAAGTCTCTCATTCCACCTCTTTTCAAAACTGTATATGGATTTTCTCTTTTGTTTTCATGTAAGTGTTTTTATTATATATTCTCCAAGAAAAATTTGATTGAAAAAACAGTCTCACATATAATGTCACAAAAATGTCTGTTTGTTAACAAGATAAATGTTCTTACCTCTTGTGCTTTTACACCTAAAGGAACTATTAAATTGTCCCACACTTCATACCTATGCATTTCTTTGTCTTCTTTAGTTTGAATCTTTACCACATACTTGCATATTTCATTTTCTTCTGCCTTCTTTTCTGCTACTCCCCTTTTGTCTTTTTTTTTTTACTTTCTGTGTATATGTTTTCTTTTCCATCTCTCCACTGTTTTTTTTTTTCAGGATTGTCTTTGCATCCTCCTTTTGGATTCTCTCCATAATGTTTCCCAGGAAAAATCTTCATTTTTCTGGCTCACTCTGCATCACAATTTCTTTACGTAAATCATCCTGCAACCATCAAGACCGGAGGGTTATAAATATGGGGTCTATATTAAAATCATGAAGAGGCATTACATCAAATGCTTCTTCACCAACACATAAAGACCAAATGCACTAAACTGTGAATGGTCAAAACAGCAATTTCTTTCCCTGGGAAAGAAATCGGGAATACCAAACACACACACACACACACACACACACACACACACACACACACACACACACACACACACACTATCTAAAACATAACTAAGTGGGAGGCTTCCCTGGGAATAAAATCGCTGGCCTGAGCCTTTGCTATTTTCAGACTTCGGTCTTCATGTGTCACTGAAGAGGTGTTCCATGCAATGCCTCTTTGCGATTTTAATAAAGACCCATAAATATGCATCATCATTTGCTGATTCATTTTTCCACAATAATATTTT